>NC_037680.1:2884476-2922753 GCF_003255815.1 Theropithecus gelada
ACAATCCGCATCCCCCCCCCCGCGGGGGAAAAAGAGAAAACGCCAAAAAAAAAAAAAAAAAAAAAAAAAAAAGAATGTTATATAAAGGGAGTTACACCCTCTGGGTCAAGATGGGCTTTTTCACTTAGCATAAAGCCCTCGAGATCCATCCAAGTTGTTGGGTTTATCAAGAGTTTATTCCCTTTTGTTGCTGAGTAGTATTTCATGGTGTGGATGTACCAGCTTGTTTAACCGCTCACCTGTTGAAGGACATCTGGGCTCTTTCCAGTTTTCCGCTATTGCAAATAAAGCTGGCCGGGCACAGTGGTTCAAGCCTGTAATCCCAGCACTTTGGGAGGCCAAGGCAGGCGGATCACTAGGTCAAGAGATGGAGACTATCCTGGCTAACCTGGTGAAACCCCGTCTCTACTACAAAAATACAAAAAAACTAGCCAGGCGAGGTGGCAGGCACCTGTAGTCCCAGCTACTCAGGAGGCTGAGGCAGGAGAATGGCGTGAACCTGGGAGGCAGAGCTTGCAGTGAGCTGAGATACGGCCACTGCACTCCAGCCCGGGCGACAGAGCGAGACTCCGTCTCAAAAAAAAAAAAAAAAAAAAAAAGACACTATATTGTAGATATGTGTCCTTTATCAGTATTTTCTCTGTCTGTAGCCTGCATTTTTGTCCTCTTTGAGGGAATTTCACAGAGCAAAAGTTTCGATGAGGTCCCACTTATTTTTTTTTCTTTTGTGAATTGTGCTTTCGGCATTATGTCTAAGAACTATTCACTAGGTTACAGGTCCTGAAAACTTCCTACTACGTTTTTTCTTCTAAAAGTTTCATAGTTTTATTTTTTACATTTACAGCTACAATCCATTTTGAATTTTTTTTTTTTTTTTTTTTTTTTTGAGACGGAGTCTCACTCTGTCACCAGGCTGGAGTGCAGTGGCGCTATCTTGGCTCACTGCAACCTCTGCCTCCTGGGTTCAAGTGATTCTCCTGCATCAGCCTCCCGAGTAGCTGGGACTAAAGGTGTGCACCACCACGCCTGGCTAATTTTTGTATTTTTAGTAGAGACGGGGTTTCACCATGTTGGCCAGGCTGGTCTCGATCTCTTGACCTTGTGATCTGCCCACCCTGGCCTTCCAAAGTACTGGGATTACAGGCATGAGCCACTGCACCCAGCCCATTTTGAATTATTATAGAAAGTGTGAGGTTTAGGCCAGAGTTTTTTTTTCCCCCTATGGATTTCTAACTACTCCAGCATCATTTGTTGAAAAGACTCTCTTTTTGGTGGGGTGCAGTGACTCACGCTTGTGATCCCAGCACTTTGGGAGGCTGAGGTGGGCAGATCACATAAGGTTGGGAGTTTGACGCCAGCTTGGCCAACACGGTGAAACCCCATCTCTACTAAAAATACAAAAATCAGCCAGGCGTGGTGGCGGTGCCTGTAATCCCAGCTACTCGGGAGGCTGGGGCAGGAGCATCACTTGAACCTGGGAGGCAGAGGTTGCAGTGAGCTAAGATGGCACCACTGCCCTCCAACCTGGGCAACAAGAGCGAAACTCCGTCTCAAAAACAAAAAAAGAAAAGAAAAGAAAAGAATCTCTTTTAGGCCGGGTGCAGTGGCTCACGCCTGTAATCCCAGCATTTTGGGAGGCTGAGGCGGGCGGATCACGAGGTCAGGAGATTGAGACCATCCTGGCTAACATGGTGAAACCCCATCTCTACTAAAAATACAAAAAATTAGTCGGCCTTGGTGGCACGCGCCTCTAGTCCCAGCTACACGAAAGGCTGAGGCAAGAGAATCGCTTGAACCCGGGAGGCGGAGGTTACAGTGAGCTGAGATCACGCCACTGCACTCTAGCCTGGGCAACACAGTGAGACTCTGTCTCAAAAAAAAAGAAGAATCTCTTTTCGACATTGAACAGTTTTTGCGCCTTTATCAAAAAACAATTGGTGGCTTGGCCGGGTGCGGTGGCTCAAGCCTGTAATCCTAGCACTTTGGGAGGCCGAGACGGGCGGATCACGAGGTCAGGAGATCGAGACCATCCTGGCTAACACGGTGAAACCCCGTCTCTACTAAAGAGTACAAAAAACTAGCCGGGCGAGGTGGCGAGCGCCTGTAGTCCCAGCTACTCGGGAGGCTGAGGCAGGAGAATGGCGTAAACCCGGGAGGCGGAGCTTGCAGTGAGCAGAGATTCGGCCACTGCACTCCAGCCTGGGTGACAGAGCGAGACTCCGTCTCAAAAAAAAAAAAAAAAAAAAAAAAAAAAATTGGTGGCTGGGCACGGTGGCTCATGCCTGTAATCCCAGCACTTTGGAGGCCAAGGCAGGCAGATCACCTGAGGTCAGGAGTTCGAGACCAGCCTGGCCAACATGGCGAAACTCCGTCTCTACTAAAAATAGAAAAAGTAGCTGGGTGTGGTGGCGCACAGCTACTTGGGTGGTTGAGGCAGGACAATCACTGGAACCCAAGAGGTGTAGGTTGCAGTGAGCAGAGATCACACCACTGCACTCTAGCCTGGGTGACAGAGGGAGACTCCGTCTCAATACAAACTACCTCCCACCCCGTACTCCCCCCGAAAAAAACCAATAGGCTGCACTAACATGGACTGTCTCTGAGCTCTCTATTCTGTGATCTCTGTGTCTGTCCCTCAGCCGGTGCCACACGGTCTTGCCTGCTATAGCTACAGAGTGAGCCTTAGTATCAGGTAGAGTGAGTCCTCCCACTGTCCGTTTTGTTTTGTTTTGTTTTTCCAAAATTGTTTTAGCTATTATAGTTTCCATTTCGTTCCACAGCAATTTTAGAAGCTTTTCTTTCTTTCTTTTCTTTTCTTTTCTTTTTTTTGAGATGGAGTTTCGCTCTTTTTGCCCAGGCTGAAGTGCAATGGCATGATCTCGGCTCACCGCAACCTCCGCCTCCTGGGTTCAAGCGATTCTCCTGCCTCAGTCTTCTGAGTAGCTGGGATTACAGGTGCCCACTGCCACGCCCGGCTAATTTTTTGTGTTTTTAGTAGAGAGGGGTTTCGCCATGTTAGCCAGGCTGGTCTCAAACTCCTGACCTCAGGTGATCCACCCGCCTCGGCCTTCCAAAGTGCTGGGACTACAGGCGTGAGCCACTTCACCTGGCAGAAAATCTTTGGTAGAATTTTGATAAGAAATGCATTAAACGTATATATAGATCAATTTGGGAGGGTCCAACATCTCTATTAAGTTATCTTCCAATCCATGAATATGTGTCTCCCCTCTCTAGATCTTTCTCTCAGTTCTTTCATCAGCATTTCATAGTGTTCATTAGATACATTTACATATTTTGTTAGAGTTATACCTGAATAATTTTTGAGCAATTGTAACTGATATACATTTTAATTTCAGCCTCCACATGTTCATAGCTAGTACAGTTAGCCATCTGTATCTACGGGTTCCACATCCACGGATTTAACCTGCCTCGGATTGAAGATATTCAGAAAATAAAATTGCATCTGTACTGAACATGTACAGACTTATCTTGTCATGATTCCCTAAACAATACGGTATAATAACTGTTTACAAGGCACTTACATTGTATTAGATATCATAAGTAATCTAGAGGTCACTTAAAGTATACAGGAAGATATGTGTAGGTTATATACAAATACTATGCCACTTTATGTCAAGGATGTGAGCATTCGCAGATTTTGGCATCACATCCTGGACCCAATCCTCCAATGGATACTGAAGGACTACTGCATACAGTTGATTTTCATGTCTTGTGGCCTTTTCTTTTTTTTTTGAGATGGAGTCTCGCTCTGTTGCCCAGGCTGGAGTGCAAAGGCGCCATCTTAGCTCACTGCAACCTCCGCCTCGCGGGTTCAAGCGATTCTCATGTCTCATTCTCCCGAGTAGCTGGGATTATAGGCACTCACCACCATTTTTTGTAGAGACGGGGTATTTTTTGTAGAGACAGGGTTTCACCATGTTGGCCAGGCTGGTCTCAAACTCCTGACCTCAGGTGATCTGCCTGCCTTGGCTTCCCAAAGTGCTGGGATTACAGGCATGAGCCACCATCCCCAGCCTAACAGATGCATTTTTTAAATGCTGAAGATGGTTTAGGAGAAAAAGCGTTTTGCAACTTGTAAAAGAAAGAAAAGATTTTTAAAATTCTATTTTTAAAGTAAAGTATGTATTCAACATGGAGCTGGAAATAGCCAGTGCAATATGACACAAAAAGAAAAAGAAAAAGAAAGAAAAGAAAAGGAATACAGATTGGAAAGCAATAAATAAAACTGTCCCTGTTTGCAGATGATATGACTGTTCCCATGAATATCCCAAGGAGTCTACAAAAAAAACCCTCTAGAACTAATAAGTGAGTTCAGCAAGACTACAAGATAAAGGCCGGGTGTGGTGGCTCACGCCTGTAATCCCAGCATTTTGGGAGGCCAAGGCGGGCAGATCACCTGGGCAGTACTCCAGCCTGGGCAACGAGAGCCAAACTCCATCTCAAAAATAAATAAATAAATAGACCAGGTGCAGTGGCTCATGCCTGTAATCCCAGCACTGTGGGATGCCGAGGTGGGAAGATTACTTGACATCTGGAGTTTGAGGCCAGCCTGGCCAACGTGGTGAAACCCCATCTCTACTGAAAATACAAAAATTAGCCGAGCATGGTGGCGCATGCCTGTAATCTCAGCTGCTCGGGAGGCTGAGGCAGGAGAATCACTTGAACCTGGGAGGTGGAGGTTGCAGTGAGCCAAGATCAGGCCACTGCACTCCAGCCTGGGTGATGGAGCGAGACTCTGTCTCAAAAAAAAAAAAAGTAAAATAAAATAATTAAAAATACATCTGTTAAACATTTACTGAGCATGTACTCTGTGTACACCTCTATGCTGAGAGCTGAGGGGTGGAGGTGAATGATCCTCAGTTCATTTGGAAACAGCTCCTATTCCAGAAAGAGAAACAGACAGGGAAACACACGATAGCCCTCCCGGGAAATACCGGCCCCCAAAACAGTGCATATGGGCTCCAGGTAGAGGCACCATGACTGCTCAAAGCAGCCTGTGCTCCCTCCTCCTTCCCGGTGGGTGGGGCAAGGGGTGGTGGGAAGATGGGCAGGGGACCTGCTGAGTGACCCGGCCATTTCTGCCACCTCTACCGGCGGCAGCTCTTGCACACAAGCACAATGGATTACATGGTCTCTTGGAGGCCCAAAGCCTTATTTGTTTGGGGTTCTTCAAATAGTGTAATTTAAAAAAATGAAGAGAGGAAAACTCAGTTCCGTCCTGGGGGATTTTTAAGTCCTTCTTCTGAGTAGGGCAAGAGACAGAAATATGTAGTGAAGGTCTCGTGTCTAAATCAGGCAGCTGGCAGAAGCTGAGCTATTGTCGTCTCTTCATGGTGCTGAGTCAAAAATACCTCTGTGCTTAGAGGCTAGAAAAACCCGGTTCATTCCCACGCAGACGTGCCTGTGCTTTCCCGCCCTGCTCCGGGCAGACACGCCATGGCCCCGGGGCTCTCCCCGGCCTTGCTTCCTATGGCTGGTGTCAGTCAGAAGAAAGACGAGTGCGGACTGGGATGTCCGGGCTCTCTGTTTCTCCACAGAAATGTGTGCCAGGGTTCTAAGGCTCTATGGCTTAGGAACTCAATTTCTCCAGAAGTTAAGATCGCTGCCCTAAGAAGAAAATATTCCTGACATGTTCAGCCCATGGAATGCACCCATTTATTCACTCTTAGTCGAACAGCCTTGCTGTAGGTCCACAGAGCGTCCCACTCTGACGTGTCCCACATGCATGGTGTGGTAGGAAAGCCTTCATGTATTCTTTTTTTGTTTTGTTTTTTTTTGGAGACAGAGTCTCACTCTGTCACCCAGGCTGGAGTGCAATGGCGTGATCCCCACTCACTGCACCTCAGCCTCCCGGGTTCAAGTGATTCTCCTGCCTCAGCCTCCCGAGTAGCTGGGAGATTACAGGCATGTGCCACCACACTCAGCTAATTTTGTATTTTTAGTAGAGCCGGGGTTTCACCATGTTGGCCAGGCTGGTCTCAAAGTCAGATGATCCGCCCGCCTCGGCCTCCCAAAGTGCTGGGATTACAGACGTGGGCCACCGTGCCTGGCCAGCCTTCATGAATTCTGATGGGCTGGGGGAGACATGGGACCAGTGAGCCAGGAGTCCCCAGGCCACCAGGCAAACCTGGTGTCACCCCCAGTCGTTGGATGGTTTCTCTTTCTCTGTGTCTGTTCAGTGATTTCCATTCCAATGGTTACTCTGTGTTGCCCCCAGAAGCCTCAAAGCTTAGTGTGGCTGTCCTCTATACGCACGGCTGTCCTCTACGCGCACGGCTGTCCCCTGCGCGCACGGCTGTCCTCTACGCGCACGGCTGTCCTCTGCGCGCACGGCTGTCCTCTATGCGCACGGCTGTCCTCTATACACATGGCTGTCCTCTACACGCACGGCTGTCCTCTATACACATGGCTGTCCTCTACGCGCATGGCTGACCTCTACGCGCATGGCTGTCCTCTGCGCGAATGGCTGTCCTCTGTGCGCACGGCTGTCCTCTGTGCTCATGACCGTCCTGTCCTCTGTACACATCATGTCCATGCCTGCACTTTGTGCTTCTCACGGCCTCTTCCTTCTGGGTCCCAGGTCCTTGCTCTCCTTCTCGGGTTAGATGTCAATTGTTTCTTTGGTCTTATCGTTGCCCCATCAACGTCTGCACATCAAGGCCTCCTACCAAAAAAGTGAGGGAGAATAAAATAGTCTTTTGTTCTCATTTGTTTCCTTCTCTGAACTTAAACTCACTATATTAAGAGAGTCCTTGCAACATGTGTAAGGCATTAATTCTTGGAGTGTATCTCACTGACCTCAGAGAGGGCTCGGAAGGGAAAGCGTGGCCAAGATGGGCTCTTTCCTCCCCCTGTTGTACGCCAGGAACCAGGAGGCCAGGAGCACAGCAGGTCCTAAGCTGCCAGATAGTCCAGGGACGGTGAGTTTTCAGCATCATTGGTAGTAGGCCCAGAACTTCTAAGGTTTCAACCAAGCCAGAAGGAGCTGCTCCTGGCACATTCCCAGAAGAGCCAGATGCAATCTTCTCACTTCCGTCACACTTTGGGGTGATGGCTGTGCCCTTATTTACCTATTCTTGCTCAGGCCAAGCCCACTCTTCTCAGCGCTGGGCCCAGAAGTCTGCAACTGCATTTCCCAGACACTCTCGCCACCTGAGTTCCTTTTAGATTCCGCCAGTGGGAGGTGCTGGGGAAAGACCAGACGGTGGAAGGAGGAAAAAAAGGACATCTCTTCCTGATTTCAGCAACGATGGCACCCCTCCAACAAGTGCAGGAGGTTCCAGCTCCCCACTTCTCAGGCTCTTCAACACTGGCCCAAGGGCGCCTCTTAGAGTCCTCAGCACCAGCCCCATGGTGACCCATCCGCCCAAGTTCCCAGGCACTAGTAATGCTCATTCTTCCTTTTTGTTCTCCCAGCCCTAGGGGGGCTAGCTCCTTCCTGCAGTTGCTCATTTTTGGGTTACCTCAACATCTGCTTCATTCTTTCAGCCTTCTAGCCACGGGACCGAAAATCTCCTTTTGTTTGAAATGCCTGGTGTGGTTTTTCCTTCCTGGACCCTAACTGATACAGTCCTTGGAATCAGAACTAGAGTTTATGTACCACCTTCTGGAACACATGTGGTTTTCCAGTGAATCCAAAGTACTTACCACTTCCTGCTCACTGGGAATCAATGTGAGTGGGAATCAATGTGATGTTCTGTGGGCTGTCAGAAGGCTTAAAGTTTCCGCAGGTAAGATTATGGCAGAGAGAAGGGTATGTAGCATAGCCCTGAGGCTAGACAAACAAAGGGGCATTGCTGTCTCTGAAATAACTCCTTCTAGACTGGACCCTGGTGGATACAAGTATCTTTATTTATTGACTTATTTTTATAGAGACAGTGTCTCACTATGTTGTCCAGGCTAGTCTCAAGCTCCTGACCTCAAGCAATCCTCCCGCCTCAACCTCCCAAAGTGCTGGGATTACAGGTGTGAGCCACCATGCTAGGCCCAACATCTTTTGTTTTTGTTTTTGTTTTTTTTTAGATGGAATTTCACTCTTTCGCCCAGGCTGGAGTACAGTGGCACAATCTTGGCTCACTGCAACCTCGGCCTCCTGGGTTCAAGCGATTCTCTTGCCTCAGCCTCCCAAGTTGCTGGGATTACAGGCATGGGCCACCATGCCTGGCTAATTTTTGTATTTTTAGTAGAGATGGTGTTTTGCCATGTTGGCCAGACCGGTCTCGAATTCCCGACCTCAGGTGATAGACCCGTCTCAGCCTCCCAAAGTGCTGGGATTACAGGCGTGAGCCACTGCACCCGGCCTCGGCCCAACATCTTTAATCATGAAAATCTGAGAGTGAGCTACATTTAGTGTATATGAAGGAACCACAGTTTTCCTACCTTCTGTCTCAAGTCCCTCACTGAGGCTGTAAAACAACAGGAGATCTTGTAAAAAGCTTAAATCTCTAGATTCAGGGAAGAGAACAAGATTGCTTTAAAAATAATGCTGGACAAACAAACTGTGGCATATTGTTCAATGTGTATTGAATGGCATAGTATTCTGTGCATCAGAGAAAAAGAATGAACTATAGTTGCATGTAAGCAAAGGGATGAATTTCCTGGACATAATGTCAAACAAGAGACCAGACCCAAAGGAGTATACACTGTAGGAGTCGATTTGAACGTCCATGAATTCAACCGCAGGCAAAATTATACCACGGTGATAGAAGTCAAAATAATGGGTATCTTTTGAGGGGGGATTAGGAACTGGGAGAAGGCACAAGAGAACCTTCTGAGCTGCTAGAAATATTCCACATTTTAAATTGGATGATGGTTACATGGATGCATACTAATGTAAGAACTGGTCAAGCTGTACACTTGAGATGTGTGAATTCTAAATGTGTATGTCCTCTCTCAATAAAAAAGCAATATAAAATGTTTGGTTACAGAGTAGCCATTTAGAGAGTATTTGCAGAATAAATATGTGACTTGAGCTCTCAAACTCTGTTGCATTTATTTCATTGGTAGTACTAGTTTTTTTTTTTTTTTTTTTTTTTTGAGACAGACTCTGGCTCTGTTGTCCAGGCTGGAGTGCAGTGGCGTGATCTCGGCTCACTGCAAACTCTGCTTCCCGGGTTCACGCCATTCTCCTGCCTCAGCCTCCTGGGTAGCTGGGACTACATCCTCCCACCACCACGCCCAGCTAATTTTTTGTATTTTTAGTAGACACGGGATTTCACTGTGTTAGCCGGGATGGTCTCGATCTCCTGACCTAGTGATCTGCCCGCCTCGGCCTCCCAAAGTGCTGGGATTACAGGTGTGAGCCACCACGCCCGGCCGCTAGTAAAGTTTAGAACTTTTTAAATGTTAAATTCTATACCCAAGTGACATACAAAGTTTAAAACACATCTTCTCAGGCTGGGCGCAGTGGCTAATGCCTGCAATCCCAACAGTTTGGGAGGCCAAGGTGGGAGGACTGCTTGAGCCCAGGAGTTTGGAGACCAGTCTGGACAACATAAGGAGACCCCATTTTCTACAAAAAATACAAAAAGTAGCTGGATGTGGTCATGCGTGCCTGTGATCTCAGCTATTTGGGAGGCTGAGACAGGAGGACTGCTTGAGTCAAGGAGGTCAAGGCGGGTGGAGTGAGCCATGATCGTGCTGCCACGGCACTCCAACCACATTCCAGCCTGGGCAACAAAGCAAAGCCCTGTCTCAAAAAAAAAAAAAAAAGAAACGAAACAGAAAACCTCCTCAGAGTAATATGGCTTAACAAACAAAACAGTGGAGGGCTTATTTGTTTATTTAAACTACTTTACACCTCTGAAATATTCAACCCATGTAGGCATCTGTATATACAAAGATTTCTTTTAATCAGATCAGTGCTGATCATACCTTTGAAGTGCCCAAGTGGACACAGTGATGGAGGACACACAGGAGACATGGGCCATCTCCGGAGTCTCTCTGGGCCTGCCTTTTGTGGAGGGGAGAGCACAGATGCAGACCAAGGCCAGACTCACTTCAAGTTGAGAAATGGGACAAATGAGACACATAAAATCGACATCACCTACCAAGATCCTGTCTGAAACCTTACTTCATTCCTACTGGTTAGCAAATGCCTTTAGCTCATTGGCTGCTCACAAAAGGAGCAAATCCAGAAGAATGTATATGCCCAGTATACAGGCTAACTTCATGTTGATCTTAATATTCGAATGCCCACGAGGCTCAGTTACTGAGCATTTTCACCACGCCAATCTGATGAGGTTTATAATGTATAGACTTACTGGTATTTAAATCTCATAACATCCCTATGAGGCAGGAATGCTATAATCCTCCTTTTACAGATGATAAGCCTGAGTCACTGACGTAACTTGTTCACAGGTATTCACTGTCAGGGCTGGGATCTGAATCTATGCAGGCTGATTCCCCAGTGGACTCTCAACCATTACTACATATTCTTCTTTTTTTTTTTTTGAGACGGAATTTCGCTCTTGTTGCCCAGGCTGGAGTGCAATGGTGCCATCTCGGCTCACCGCTACCTCTGCCTCCCAGGTTCAAGCAATTCTCTTGCCTCAGCCTCCCGAGTAGCTGGAATTACAGACATGCACCACCATGCCCGGCTAATTTTGTATTTTTAGTAGAGACGGGGTTCCTCCACGTTGAGGCTGGTCTCGAACTCCTGACCTCAGGTGATCCGCCCGCCTCGGCCTCCCAAAGTGCTGGGATTACAGGCGTGAATCACCGCGCCCAGCCACTACTACATAACCATTCAAGATAAGAAATGATAAAAGTTGTACATGAGGGAGGCAGACAATTTGTTCTGGGGTATTCGGATGAGTGGTACAGCTACGTCACAGCAGATTGAAGTGACATTTGAGGATCATGCAGAGGCCTTGAGCCACCCAGCTTCTCTGCAGTTCTCCTTTCCCAAGTATATTATCTGCCCGCCGCTTGTTGGTTTCCTTCTTCATTTATTCAGTTGGGCTACAAATAATTGTATGCCTATTACATACCAGGTTTCGGTATTATGTACAGGAAATGAGAAGATAAATAAGAGACAGCCTCTTCCATATTTATGGCATACACTGCCCTCAGTTTAGTTTCTTTCTCCTGTTCAAAATTTCATTGTTTATTTTTGCATCAGTTCAGGCTGTTGCTTACGTGAGGTAACCTCAAAGTGACTTTTTGAAAGTCCTGACCCTTTGCCTTTCAACATCATTTAAGAACAGCAACAGCATCTGGATCTCTCAGTAAAATGCCTTTTCAACAGCTCAAAGCCAGGCTTGTTTTTGTTTTAATTTGGGCATGTTTCAAGTGAAACTTAGTTCCATCATTTAATTCCTGGCAGCCCAATAACCAGGGAGCAGTAACTCCCTTATCTGTGGGCTGTTTAATGACTATCTAGTACCACCCTGGGAGCAACAGACTAGGGCCTTCTTCCAGATGCCATGTTTTAAGGCTTTCAGCTGGAAAGACCATCACTCTGTAACATTTATTCTGATTATTTTAAGTCAGGATTTGGCCGCCTTATTCAGAAACAAACCAAAAAACCTGGCCCCTGGCTTTCTGCCTCCTGCACTTCTGGCTCTAGGCCATATGAGCATCTAATTTCTAGTTTTTCAGACAGAGAAGGTTAGAAACTGGTAACCGTGGTCTCAACAGCAGATAAGCACATCAAGTCTGTGACAGGAATTAGGAAGACTGCTAGAGAATTATTTTTAAAGTCATCTCTTGTTCCACAAAGCATAGTTGTCTCTTCCTTTTTGTCCTCCTTGCCCATTCTCTTTGAGAAGTCCAGGTCTGAGAGGCACCAGACACTCAATCGACTAGGGTTTTGCTGCCTATAGGTAATTATGCTAAAAGTCTGCCGTAGTAGATCTTATGCTGGCATAATTATGCATTCGAGAGCAGAAGGTTTTTGCTGGAAAGCTTCACTGTTAGATATGATTTGCATTTTTTACTAGATACTTGTCTTTGGTCTTTGAGGACAGACATATTAAGGATTCCTTTGTGCAACAACACAAAAGCAAAACACAAAACAGCCCATATGTGAGCATGAGGCCGTTTTTTAATACAAGAAAGACATTGCTCTAGAACAGGGTTCGCCTTTGCTTCAGGGCCTAACAGTTTATTTTGGAGCCATAAGGGTAAGGAAGCAGGTCAGAAATGACTTTTAGTGTAACCCTATCTGTAATTAAAAATAAATGCTGTCATAAGATCAAATGTTATCAAAAATCAGTATTTTAAATTAAATTTACCCCGAAGTTTCTTTCAAAAAAAATTTGTAATGTTCTTTTTGAGTGACGCTTTTGCCCTGCTAGAGCTGAAGAATGTGATCAATCGGCTCGTTGAATAATCCTGCACAGTAGGCATTCCGCTGAAGCCAACTCTAGCTGGGGGCTCGGGAGCGAAAGACACAGATGGGGCCCGGCCGCCCCTCGAATCGGGTGGGCGCGCCCGTTCCCGGTGCATCAAGAGGCTGGCCCGGCCAGGGGAGAGCGGCTGGCACCGAACCCCACGCACCTCCCCGCGGGCGGGGCCGGGCAGTCGTCGGCTCGATTTAAAGCTGGTCTCGAAGGTTGCGGCCGGTCAGGCGAGTCGAGGCGAGGCGAGGCAACGTGAGCGAGGGTGCTTAGGGAGAACAGCCGCGGGCAGCTCCATGCTGGGTGGCCAACGCGCTACGGCGCCCGGCAGCAACCCAGCCGACAACCCGACCCGGATCCCGAGCTGCGTAGCGGACAATGCTGCGCGCCCGTCCCGGACTACGACTCCCGGCGGGCTCTGCGACCGCTCCGGGGCGGCCCAGCGTGCACTGCGCCGGCCAGCTTGACAGCCGGTTGCCCTAGTCGGCTAGCTCTGGGCCCGGCCAGGGACGCTGGCCTTCTCGCGGTTTTCCCTCGATGTCTCTCTTTACTCCAACTGCCTGAAACTCGGCCCCACGAATGGCAGGCAGCGTCCAAAATTCAACCCCGTAGAGCCAGCACTAGCCAATAAAGCGCACGGATGGAGGCCACGTGACAGCAGTGGGCCGGCCCTCCGGCGGAGCCCAGATCTCTATGGTTTCCGCGGCTCGCTAGAGGGAGTGTGGTCCACTGGAGGACTCCCTACATTCTTCCTCCATTACCTCACTGCCTCCGGTGGCTGCTGGGATACCGGAGGACTCGGGTCCCGGCTCGACTCAGTCCTCCAGCCGCCCGGGGAATACCTCTAGTTCTTCCCGGCCGCCGCCGCCGCCCCGCCGCTTCCTCCTCCGCCAGCCGGCCTCCTTCGCCCCGCCCCGTCCGCGCCGCGCGTCCGGCCCGCCCGCGGGCCAGCTTCTCTCGGGAGCCCCCACCCAGGCGCATGGCTCCATGAAGCAGGAGGAGGAGGCAGAGCACGAGAGGTCCCGTCCGCCCCAGCCGCGTCTGGGCCAGGAGAAAAGGTGGGAAACTCAGGCTGCGCCGCGCCCTCCTCCTCCCCGCTGCCGGGCCCGGCCTCCCTCGGGCCGCCGCCGCCTTGCCCGCCGGGCCTGTTCTCGCCGGGTCGGGCGGCGGGGCCGGAGGAGACCCCGCGGTCCTGGGGCGAGGGTCCCGGGGCAGGAGGGGTCCCGGGCGGCGGGGGGGCCTCAGGCTCTGTCCCAGCGGAGGGCAGGGGGTCGGGAGGCACTGCCGGGGAGGGGCGGGCGGCGCCGTGCCCCGGGCCGCGAGGCTCGGCTCCCGCTCCTGGTCCTTGTCTGCACTCCCTCCAGGAAGCAGGCTCGCTCGTTGTAAAGTTTGGTGGTCTCCGGCGCCGCCTGGTGGCCCCCACCCACCGTCCCGCCGCCCCCTCCCCCGCCCGGCGTCTGGATTCCACCCCCGCGGCTCGGCCCAAGCTGCTCTACCCGTCGCTCCATCGTCTCCCCAACTCCCCAGCGCCCCGGACCCTCTTTCCTCATACCCTCGTTTTTCACCTTTCACCCTCTCCCTCGGCCTGCTTTTCCCCTCCCTGCTCTGGCCTGTCGTTTTCTTAACACTCTTCACACGCGCGCTTCCTCCTCCTCCTCTTCTCTTTTTCCCACCCCTACCCTTGGGCCCTCCTTCCTTAACCTGCGCTGGACCCCTGTTCCGTGATCCGTCCACCTGACACGCTGGGTTTCATGACTGTCTCTTTCCCAGGCTGTGGGTTGTGCCCTTCACTCCTTGCCCTCCTCCATTCCCTGTCCTGATCTGAACTCCTCTCCTTGCCACGGTCCCTCACCCTTATCCCTCTGGGCCTTAACCTCTTTCACTGCCCTCTCCTAGGATAGAGTGGGTGGGGCCTCTCCCACCCACAGGAGATGTAAACAGTCTCCTGTTTACTTACATCTTTGGGAGTAGCTCCATTCTCTACTAGTGGGGAGAGTTGGTGAAGAGATCAGGAAGAGATTTCTTCGAGACTGGCAGTAAGGATGAATGACTCCTAGCAACAGTGACCCTCTCTTCCCGGCATAGCAAGATGGCCTGCCCTCAGGTCCCTGCCTCCGGCGTGCTGTCCAGTAATTCTTCAGTGCTGTCTTTGCAGAGGATTGGGGAATTTATCTGTGTTCTGAAACCGGCGGCGAGCCTTTAAATGGTCTCTCCTGGCTTGAGAGCAACTTTTGCTCTGCATGGGTGGTGGGGAAGTTTTAATGCTCGAGTTCAATAAATCAAACCTTTGATTCTCACCATCCTCCCCTCTTGCTGATGACGCTAAGGATGAGATGATTCAGGGCATGGGACTGCACTGCTGCCTCAGATTTAGAGTTTGAAAGGTTTTGAAATAAGGAGAGCCTGTTCTCTAGCTATTTGCTGTGCCGGCCCCGAAATTGCTCTGTGGAGTTGTGGTGTTTCAGAAACCGTATGTATCTTACCTCTGCCCTACCTGGGTGTTTGTTCACTGCACCTGCCATTTCCGTCTTAGGTACAGGAAGAAGGAATGGAATCCGAAGGAAGAAAATTCATTCCAGAGACAAAATAGCTCCCCTCCTCTGTTGTAGCTGTTCCTCTGGCAATACAAACTTTCTGCTTTCAGTGAGTATTATCTTGGACATATTTAGAATAGAGCATCATTGTAGTTTTTGGTTTTAGGCATGTGCTAGGATTTTGGGATGTAGGTGTATTTTGTTCATTCGTATTTTTCTACTTCCGTGAGGGGATCCTAATGTTGATGACGTCTTTCCACTTACTCCCTTTTAAAATAGTTTAAATATGCAAGTTTGTTTTCCGTACCCCCATTAGAGTGAGCTAGGTGGTGGCGTGGCATGATCTTTCCTTCATATTTCTAGTGTGTAAGGTCTGGCTCCCCACCCTTCCCAAATTCGTTTCTCAATACGACCAAAAAGGTTGTCTTAACTTTTAGGGTAATTAACTCAGAGGTTAATGCAGTTCCTGATCAAAGTCAGTTATTGGTTCTCTTTTCTATAGTTTCAGTCCTCAAAGACTTTTGGAACATTTTGTCCTAAATTCGCAATAGTGATGATATTTTCCTGAAAATCCCATCACAGATTTGAAAATAATTAAAATTTTTCACTGTAAACTTGAAACAAAGTTCTGGGGAAAAATTATGACGGCTGTGTCCTCTTAAGTTGATTCATGATAGTATGCTAACACTTAGGAGAGAGTTTGCAGAGTGCTTCACTTCCCGGTGAAGCCCCCCAGCCCCTCTGAGCGATGTAGGGAACAAATGTTTTTATTTTACAAATGAAAGAACTGAGGCCCAGAAAAATCTGGCACGTTGCTACAGGTCACATAGAAAACAGAGGGGAGGTGAAAAAAGTTTTGACTCCTAGATACATGTTTTTCTTTAAGCTAAGTTGAAATGAAAATGTATAGTTCTGGCCAGGCGCAGTGGCTCACGCCTGTAATCCCAGCACTTTGGGAAGCCGAGTTGGTTGGATCACGAGGTCAAGAGATCAAAACCATCCTGGCCAACATGGTGAAACCCTGTCTCTACTGAAAATACAAAAATTAGCTGGGCGTGGTGGCACGTGCCTGTAGTCCCAGCTACTCGGGAGGCTGAGGCAGGAGAATCACTTGAACCTGGGAGGTGGAAGTTGCAGTGAGCCGAGGTCATGCCACTGTACTCCAGCCTGGCGACAGAGCAAGACTTCGTCTTTAAAAAAAAAAAAAAAAAAAAAAAAAAGTTCTTTATGTTTTAAAAAATCTATAAAGCTTAAAAACGATTGTTTCCAGGCATGGTGGCATACATCTGGAGCCCCAGCAACTTGAGAAGCTGAGGCAGGATGATCGCTTGAGCTCTGTAAATAGCCACTTCAGCCTGGGCAACATAGCAAGACTTCATCTCTTTTTTTTTTTAAAAAAAAAAAAAAAAGTCCGGGCACAGTCGCTCATGCCTGTAAATCCCAAAACTGGGAAGCCAACGCAGGAGGATTGCTTGAAGCCAGAAGTTCAAAACCAGCTTGGTCCACATAACGAGACCCCGTCTCTACAAAAGGAAAAATTTTTAAAAATTAGCCGAGTGTGGTGGTGCATGGCAGTGGTCCCAGCTATTTGGGAGGCTGAGGCAGGAGGATCTCTAGAGCACAGAAGTTCAAGGCTACAGTGAGCCGTGAGTGCACCACTGCACTCCAGCCTGGACCACAGAGGGAGACCCTGTCTCCAAAACAAAAAGGAACAATTATATAGGTAGGTCTGTGATTTGTGGGGGAAAATTTTCACACACCAAATGTTTTGGGTGTGTGTATGCTGGGGGTTTCAAAAATAAATGATTATTTGGTATGGTTACCAGAATGTATGTGGGTTTTTCTGACTGTTTCCTGGAATAGTTCCATAAGTAGGACAGAATTATAGCTCAGGTGCCATTTCAGTACCCATAATATAATTATTAAATTGAATTTCAACTCAACTCTGTGTCACACAGGAAACAACAGCTTGTTCCCTTCTGTGGAAAGCTTGATTTGAGCAAACATCTGAATGCTAAATGATAACAGAAGAAAATGCAGAGACCCCCTTTTTCTTGGCCTTTTTCCCACCTCTCAAATCTTCATGAGGTCATGCCCTCAAATAAGCTGTTTTGAGGCATGTCTTCAGAAGGTGAATCTAGATTTTTTCCCCCCACCTTTAGGCTTTTCTAGATACTTTAATCTGATGGTTGTGTAAACCTAACTACTTTGACAACAGTTTTTTAAATTGGTATTCAATATCTATCAAGATGTCTACAATAATAGCATATTTAGCAAATTTAGTCTCTTTTTTAGTGTATATCTGTAAGCTTAAATGAGGACTGTAGTGGAATAAAACTGTACAACTCTCAAGGCGGCAAAGTATTTTCCTCTGTGTTTTCTGGCGTCTCAGAATGAAAAGAAGCAGTGGATGATTAATTAGAAGCCGTTGCTCTCCAAAGAAGGAAACTATCAAGGTCATGAGAGTCATAATCCCACGTTAATAATACGATCTTTTAGATTACAAGGTCATTCTTAATGGAATTGTATTATGAGGGTGTTATTTCTCTAGAAATTGTAAGCACTCAGAGCTGCGTTCTTTTTATAACCGACACTACTTTTATCCGTGGGGTAGGGTAGTATTGGTAACAGCAGACACCTAATAAATAGTAGTTATGTGCCACAGAACTGCCAGGTGGACGCTACTTTTATCCGGGGGGTAGGGTAGTATTGGTAACAGCAGACACCTAATAGATAGTAGTTATGTACCACAGAACTGCCAGGTGGACGCTACTCTTATCCGGGGGGTAGGGTAGTATTGGTAACAGCAGACACCTAATAGATAGTAGTTATGTGCCACAGAACTGCCAGGTGGTTTTTGTGTCTTTCACAGCTCACAAATAAACCTCTGTGGTAGCGGGAGCCCAAGTCCACAGAGATGTGAAAACTTGCCTGAGTTGTGTAGCTGGTACGTGGCAAGTCAGACTTAGGATCTGAGCTGAGATTGTAACCTCAGAACGTAGGCTCTGTCCCCTGAAGAGGGGAGCTGCTCTGGAAAATGTGAATTATTGTTTTCAGTGGACTTAGTAGCCTTGGAAGGGACCTGCAGTGAGAGAGGAAGGTCCTTTTGCCCAGCCAGACACATGAGTGAGGGCATCATCACATCTTCATGTCAATAGCAGTCTCAATACCTGGTTTGTAAATACTAGCAGTGTATGAGAAATAGTTTGTATTAATCCCTGAAACCACAAATGGCCACCCAGGCAAATAAACTCTCCAGTGGGTAGTTCTGAAAGTGCTCCGTCATTCAAAAAGGAACAAATAATTCTTCCCAACCACAGTTTAGATCGTCTGATCTATCAAAAGAAAGCCTTGAACCACCTAGAAGTGGCACGCAAAACCAGTTCCAGAACTGACAGCTACTGTTAAGGACGACAGCTGCCAGCATACATTGGACCAAGAAGTGAATTTAGGTGATAGTTGACCTAATTTTTAAAATGAATTATCCACAGTGGCTATCCATTTTGCTATGGATAATTATTAAACTATCCCTTGGTTTAGGCTGAATAGAATGGAGATTGTTGATAAGAATAGGCCCTTATAATTCAGTCATCCGCAGGTTCTGCGATACTCCACTGTCAGCAGGCAAACTTAAATTACTGGATGTGTAGATAAGATTGTTGGTGACGATCAGCAGTGTGTGTATGTGTGTGTGTGTATGTGTGTGTGTACTGTATGTAGGGCACCATGTTAGGTGCCGTGAAAGATGAAACAGATGCCCCGCAGCCTCTCAGGCTCAGGGTGATGCTGAGTTCAGTGCTGGGTTTTCAGTTGTAAGCTGCTCCAAATTGCAGCGCAGTGCTCAGGGTCCCCACAGAGGGGGAGGAAGAGTCACTGAGTGGCCCTCATTGCGGGCCCTAATGAAGTTCAGGGCCCCCTTGAGTGTGTACATCAGGTGGAGAGGACAGAACGTCCTGCAAGCACAGGTCAGATGAGGACACCGCAGCATAACTGAGAAAGGCTGGTGACTTTAAGCACTGAGGACACACTTTATTTGACACCTGCAAGGTTAGGTCTTAAGAGGTGGTAAAACAGTGGTTCCTGTGATTTCTGCCAGCTTTTTGTTGAAGCATGAGTATTGTTTCCATCTAGTGGAAACCTAGTTTTAACGAACTTATTCTTGTTGGTGGTCCTAATGGATGGACAGGAAGAAAAGGGGATCACTACTGTGGACTCTCATCATGGCCCTTGAGCTGAGCTTTGTACGGGTAACCAGCTGATGTCCTGAAAGGGTCTTGGATATATATTCTTTTATAAAGCAAGGGTTTTTACACCTGATTTCAAACTTTTTTTGTCTTTTTCCTTCCGTTTTTGTGGAGAATGAGGTCTTATTATGTTGCCCAGGCAGGTCTCAAACTCCGGGGCTCAAGCTGTCCACCCGTCTCTGCCTCCCTAAGTGTAGGGATTACAGGCGTGAGCTCCTACGCCTGACTTCTCTTATTTCAGATGAACCAGCTTCATGGTAATTTGTACTATGCTCACAGTACCGTCCTTGGTAGTTTTCATAAAGTTTGGCAGGGAAGTTTGGCGGGCATAGATTTAGAAGAGGTAGAGCATGGCATTCAGTGGAGCTTTGTTTTTAGCTGACCAGACAGTCTGATCTATTAGAACGCTATTAGTTTGAAGTACCTTACCCTGTACTCAGAAAGCCAGGCTGCTGGAGGACCAGGTGTCTCTTGATCATTGCAGGGCAGTGCTGAGAGCCAAGTTGGGAACTACTTAGTTGTGATGAGATACCTACATTGTTGGAATAGGACTAGAGAATCTTAAACCTAAAGAGAACATTTTGATGAAATTCATTGATAGTGGTTGATGTTTAAGAAGCCTTTGTTTATTACCAGCAGCTTGGTTTACTTTACATTCTTTACCTATAGTTGTTATATATTAGGCCATTTTTGCATTGCTATAACTACCTGAGACTGGTAACTTATTTTTGAAAAGAGGTTTAATTGGCTCAGGGTTCTGCAGGCTGTACAGAGAGCGTGGCAGCCTCTGCTTCTGGGGAGGCCTTGGAGCTTTTACTCATGGCGGAAGGCAAAGCGGGAGCGGGCACGTAAATAACAAATGCAGGAGCAAGAGAGAGTTGCGGGGAGGTGCCACACACTTTTAAATGACCAGGTCTTGAGAGAAGCACTCGCTGTCATCACTCTCAGGAGTACAGCACCAAAGGTTGGTCCTAAACCGTTCGTGGAAATCCACCCATGATCCAGTCAGCTCCCACCAGACCCCGCAGCTGACATTGGCGATTACAATTCAGCATGAGACTTGGGCGGCGACAAATACGCAAACTATATCAAGTTAATATTTGCTTTTTGTTGGCAGATGAGTAGAAGATTGGCCCCCTCAAAAACCCGCCTTAAATAGTTGTGTAGAAGGATGGGAGGTGGAGAGAGTAGGTGATGCACAGAGGTATAGATGAAGTAAGGTTGGCCATAGGTTGGCCATTTTTAAATGTTGGGCTCATTATACTATTTGTGGAGTATACTGTTTTCTCCACTTTGTTCATGTTTGAAATTTCCCATAGATTTGAATTTATGGAATAAGCTTTATAAGAAATGCCTTCTAATATATTTTTGATGCAGAAAATATCTAACTCTGCTCTTGGTCACTAAGACTCAACTGAGACTGTCAGTTGAATTGGTTACTTAGTGGCCTCCAGAGAAATGCCTGGGTCTAAAGGACCAAAGATTGTGGTTGGTTCTGTTCGTTGCAAGTCACAGCTGGAAGATGTGGGGGAACTGTAAACAGTAGACAGCAGCTGCCACTGCGGTCAGTGATTGTATGTGGTGTGCAGGCAGACTCTTCTAGACTTGAGTTCATCTGCATTGGTGTGGTTTGAAAATCCCTTCTGTTGCTCTGTTTTAGGATGTTTCACCAGTCAGGTGGCTGATACCACCTGGAAGAGAATGTCTGAGTTGTTGCCTCCATCTCACGACATGTAGCTTTTCCTTCAGGTGTGGTTTGGTGTAATGAGAATGATGAAAGGTTTTTTTAGCTTTTGCATTTTATCCTTTCCCTTTGATTTTTTGAATTCTGAGGCTCTAGAGGTGCAGAGCCTCAGGGCCCTGTTAAAACACCAGCTCTCTGGGAATACGGTCCTGCTGCTTCATCCAACCTGTATCTCTACCTTGCTGTCCACAGTTGCACACAAAGTAGAGTCAAGTGAGAACTCAGGCCAGTGACACCCATCGTGGATTCAAATGACCCTGGGATGAGGGGATAATTTTCCAGGTGATGGCTGAGGTGTTGACTTTGGGCTTGGTTTTTCATGGTTTTTTCCCAGCTCCATTTTTGTTGGCAAGATTCTATAAGCTGTTAGATTAGTTCTTAACATACCCTAGAATTTAAATTTTTATTTATTTATTTTGAGACAGGGTCTCCTGGGCTCAGGTGATCCTTTTGCCTCAGCCTCCTGTGTAGCTGGGACCATAGGTGCGTGCCACCATGCCCAGCTAATTTGTTTTATGTAGAGACAGATGTCTCACTTTGTTGCCCAGGCTGGTCTCCAACCCCTGGGCTCAAGTCATCCTCCCACCTCGATCGACCTCCCAAAGTGTTGAGATTATAGGTGTGAGCCCCCACGGCCAGTCCAGAATTTATTTATTTATTTATTTTTTTTTTTTAATCCTGCCCTAAAGAAAGAGACTGAATCCAGTGGATATTATTGGCAAGACTCATTCTTTCTTGTAGTTCCAGGCCATAGAGCCTGATACATAGATCGCGATCTAAATCCTAGCTCTGGCCCAGGTGCGGTGGCTCACGCCTGTAATCTCAACATTTTGGGAGGCTGAGGTGGGCAGATCACCTGAATTCAGGAGTTCAAGACCAGCCTGGCCAACATGGTGAAACCCCGTCTCTACTAAAAATACAAAAATTAGTCAGATGTGATGGCACATGCCGGTAGTCCCAGCCACTCGGGAGGCCAAGTAAGGAGAATTGTTTGAACGTGGGAGGCGGAGGTTGCAGTGAGCCAAGACTGCGCCACTGCACTCCAGCCTGGGGGCCAGAGTGAGACTTCGTCTCAAAACAAAACAAAACAAAAAATCTAGCGCGCCACTTAGTGGCCGTGTGGACGATGTAGAACGTAAAATGGTGGTAGCATCGTCTGCCTTGTGGAGTGCTTTAGAGGATTCAGTGGAACACTGTTTGAAGAGTGTGTGCTCCCTGCAAGTTCTGCTGTAAGCCTAGAGTGCGCAGCCACGTACTGGTGCCCCAGGAGTTGCCCTCCTAGAGAACAGTGGACCGAGAACCCAGATGATAAGAGCAGCTGGAAGTATGGATGCTGACCACATGCCCGTCACTGGTTTACGCCCTTTACATATATATACATTGATACATATATATATATATTTTGTTTGTTTGTTTTTTGAGACAGAGTTTCGCTCTTATTGCCCAGGCTGGAGTGCAATGGCACGATCTCGGCTCACTGCCACCTCTGCCTCCAGAGTTCAAGTGATTCTCCTGCCTCAGCCTCCCGAGTAGCTGGGATTATAGGCATGCACCACCATGCCCGGCTAATTCTGTGTTTTTAGTGCAGATGAGGTTTCTCCATGTTGGTCAGGCTGGTCTCGAGCTCCCGACCTCAAGTAATCTGCCCACCTCGGCCTCCCAAAGTACTGGGATTATAGGCGTGAGCCTCTTTACATATATTAAACTTATTTAATTCACCTAACAACCCTAGGAAGCAAATACTATTATTATTCCTGTTTTGAGGAAACTGAGGCAGAAAGAGGTTAATCGTGGAGGAACCAGGATTTGAGCCCAGGTCACCTGGCTTTGGAGGCAGCATTTTAAAAAACCAAGACACTCTGCTTCCTCTCTCAACAGTCCAAATAAGACAGTGACATCCATGCTCAGAAACAGTGTAGTCATTGGAGGTTTTATTATATCGAGTAAATAAGACTTTCTCAAAAAGAAGCCAGGTGCTCACACCTGACAGCTCCTGAGGAGGCTGCAGTGAGAGGAGGATCCCCACCGCACACTGCACCGCCCCCACCAACCCAATTTTTTTTTTTTTTTTTTTTGAGACAGGGCTGTGCTCTGTTGCCCAGGCTGGAGTGCAGTTTGAGACCAACCTGGGCAACGTAGTGAGACCCCCATATCTCAAAAAACAAAAAAAAAATAGCTGGGCATAGTGGTACGTACCTGCAGTCCCAGCACTTTGGGAGGCTGTGGCGGGAGGATCACTTGAGTCCAGGAGTTGGAGGCTGCAGTGAGCTATGATTGTGCGACTGCACTCCAGCCTGAGTGACAGAGTGAGGCCTGTCTCTCGAAAGAGAGAGAGAGAGAGAAAGCCCCTGTTTCGAGCAAGACATTTAAGTGTACAAGCTGTTCTTCTTGAGCCACAGAGGGCTTTGATCGCAATCAGAAATGCCCTAGATGTGTATTTGGTTATGAATCAGCATATATGAAGAACATAAATGATCCTTATAAAATGTTTATATCATTCAACGTAAAGTGACAAGTTGTTTGGAAATAATGGCATTGCAAATGGTGTGTAAATATTTGATTTGAAATTTAAAAGGTTAAAGAGTTTACAACTGAAATACTATTTGTAGATCAACGCCTAAAAAGATAATTATACACTACATGTCCAAATCACAGGGGAAAATTTAGGTAGGACAATGCAAATCTCTCTTCTCTCTCTCTCTCCCTACCCCCACTTCCCCTTCTTTCTCTCTCTTTCTGGCCAAAACAGTAACATACGATGACTTGAGAGAAAGCTTAGTTTTCTGTAGTTAGAAACTTCACTGTTGTCAACATTGAAATAACTAGGCGCTATTTTCCTAATTCTGTTGAGGAGTGACACTTTTCGGACAACAGAGAGGACCTTAGTCGTGTTATGGCTATACATTTTTACCGCGGGCTTTTAAAGAAAAAAAAAACAATTAAAAAAAAAATCCCTTCTTTCCGTTCGCATCATCAGCTAGGAGGAGGCTGTGGCTCCCCAGCCCATGTGACACCACATTTTGTTAAGCTGGGTGGCTTTGTCTCTGTCTGCCTGGCTATGACAGGGCAGAAACTGCCACCTCACAAAAGGTCTGTGAAGCTCGGGTCATTCGTGTGGATAAAGGTTTCTGCTAGGTTGCAGGTTTTTTGAATGGGGTCTTGAAAGGATAGGGAGATGTATAGAAACTGGAGTCAGTTCAGAGGGGAACCAGAGAGAATGAGGGGGCTGGAGGAGGAGAGCTGCAAAGATAGAAAGGTGGGAGCCTTGTGTTAGAAGATGTGCCCTCTTCAGAGTGACAGCCAACCGCTTTTCATCCTCGCTGTGGTTTGGGGCTGAAAGTATGAAGATAGATTGTAGTTAGTGATGAGGAAAATGCACAAGGATGTGGTTAACAAGGAAAATCATGGAAGTTCCTCTGGAGTTCTTTAAAAATAGGATGGTTCAATTTGGAGTCTCTAAAAAAGGTAGAGACATCATGATGATGAGTCTGACAGGTCGTGCGCAGTCCTCCAGGCGGTCTGGAAATGTCCTCGGCCAGCTTCACGCTGGCTGCTGCCCCACCCTGTCTTCTGCCCTGGGGACTCTTGGGGAACAGGGAGCTGCTTGGTGCCTGCCTCCAGCCACGGTAGTCATATGGAAATTTTGTGGAAAATAAAAATTAGTTCTCTTTTAGGAAAAGGTTAGGGGTTTCTTCTCCTGGTCTGTGACCCTTTTTGATCACATGACCTGGAGGTTGCAGTGGGAGAAGGAATTTGACAGCTCTTAGCTGGTCCATGCAGACTCTCTCTCCTTGATGTTTTTTCTCTCCTTTTAACTAACCATTCCAATTAATGCTTAACTTCCTCATTTGGGTTAGGGTTCTGCGGCACTCCAGACCTCGAGCACTGAATCAGGATGGGAAAAAGACGTTGTGTTCCCCCACTCGAGCCCAAGTTGGCAGCAGGCTGTTGTGGGGTCAAGAAGCCCAAATTATCTGGAAGTGGAACGCACAGTCACGGGAATCAGTCCACAACTGTCCCCGGCTCTAGTTCAGGACCTCTTCAAAACCACCAGCATGTGGACAGCAGCAGTGGACGGGAGAATGTGTCAGACTTAACTCTGGGACCTGGAAACTCTCCCATCACACGAATGAATCCCGCATCGGGAGCGCTGAGCCCTCTTCCCCGGCCTAACGGAACTGCCAACACCACTAAGAATCTGGTGGTGACCGCGGAGATGTGCTGCTACTGCTTCGACGTACTCTACTGTCACCTCTATGGCTTCCCACAGCCACGACTTCCTAGATTCACCAATGACCCCTAGTGAGTAACTCAGGTGCTGGGGCCACTGAGGAAGGCATGGCGACATCTTTCTGGGGTGATTCTCTCAAGAGATCTGCTGCTTGGAAATCTTTATTATCATTTGAGGAAAGGGTAATGGGAAGAGAATGATAAGAAACGTCCAGACAGTTTTAAATACAGTTCACATTTGGAGGAGGCTGTAGGCTTGTTAATGTTCTGGAAATCAAGTGAGTTCATTCTTGGCTCTTCTGTTAGTTCACATGGCAGTGGGTAGGTCATTTAACCTCGCAAGTGGGGAAGTCACGCCATACCACTGGGGACCCCGTAGTGTTGAAGTCCGGGTGAGTTGGAAGTCTGAGGCCAGGCTGGAGACCAGGAGCTCTCATTCATTGGATCTGTGAGTTGGTTGACAGGGGCCCCTCACTTTGTTCATGAGAAATCCCTTGGTAAAGCTGTAGGGCCACTGACATCCCATCAAGAAAATCAGAATCTGCTTCAGTATTTTTAGCTGAAAATTCTTTGTTGCTTGTCCCAAGACCTCTGCTGGTCTCAGTGACTTAAATAAGCAATATGTATAAAGTAAACTGAAAAACTCCATGCTAGCATATTCTTCTTCCTCAGAATTGGAAGCCACTCTGAGCTGGCTTTGAAGAGCATTGCTGTTTTTTTATTTTTGTTTTGGGGGCATGCTTTTGGAGTATTCGTTGATACGAGACTATTCGTTCCGCAATTGTTGGTTGCATACAGAGACTGCAAAGCCTTGGCTGGGGCATGGAGAGGGTGTGAAGAAAAGGAGCCTCTTCCCTTGGGAGACCTGTCAGGTTGGCAGATCACACACGCACAGAGCTGAGATCACACACGCACAGAGCTAAGATCACACACGCACAGAGCTAAGATCACACACGCACAGAGCTAAGGTCACACGCACAGAGCTAAGATCACACACGCACAGAGCTAAGATCGCACACGCACAGAGCTAAGATCACACACGCACAGAGCTGAGATCACACACGCACAGAGCTGAGATCACACACGCACAGAGCTAAGGTCACACACGCACAGAGCTAAGGGGAGTTGTTCTCTGAGACCTGTCAGGTCGGCAGATCACACACGCACAGAGCTGAGATCACACACGCACAGAGCTGAGATCACACACGCACAGAGCTAAGGTCACACACGCACAGAGCTGAGATCACACACGCACAGAGCTGAGATCACACACGCACAGAGCTGAGATCACACACGCACAGAGCTAAGGGGAGTTGTTCTCTGAGACCTGTCAGGTCGGCAGATCACACACGCACAGAGCTAAGGGGAAGTTGTTCTCTGTGAGTGCGTCAGAGGAGAGGAAATGTGGAGGGAGGTGTGCTCGGTTTTTTGGGAACTGTCACCCTGGGGTAACGTGGTTGGAAAACACCTGACTGAGCAGGTGGAGATCCCAAGCCTGAGTGAGATCCAGGGTGCCCCATGTGAGAGAGAGACACAGTTTGGAAGAACAGGTGGTGATGTGGGTGTTTAGGGAAGGTTTAGGCTGTCGTATTCAGGGCTTTGCATTTCCGTCCTGCAGGCAATGGAGGCCTTGTCTTGAAGGATTTTTCAGTAGGCTTTGGGGCTGCAGCATTGGCTGGTGCTGTGCAGGTGCTTTATTGGAAGGAAGAGATGGCTAGACGGGAGAGCTGCTGTGGGGCCCTTTGTGACAGTGATCAAAGCAGATAACTTTGAAAACTTAAGTTGCCTCTAGAAATTATTAACTCAAGAATCTAAGAGGTAAGGGCATTAGTGTGGAGAGATTTCAGGAAGAGGGAACAGGCCTTGAAACCTCTTGCTAAAAAATCTGTCACTATCAATCTGATATAGCCTAATGAAGTGTGACTTTGGCCTAGAAACAGAAAATGGCAACTGCTAATAAAAAGGTGTCTTGGCTAGGCACGGTGGTTCATGCCTGTAATCTGTAATCTCAGCACTTCGGGAGGCTGAGGTGGGAGGATCGTTTGAGCCAGGAGTTCAAGCTTAGCATGAGCAACATAGTGAGACCCCCCCCATCTCTATTTTTTTTTAATCTATTTTTTTTTTCCTTTTTGAGACAGAGTCTCACTCTTGTCGAGGCTGGAGTGCAGTGGCATAATCTTGGCTCACTGCAACCTCTGCCTTTCAGAATCAAGCGATTCTCCCACCTCAGCCTCCTAAGTAGCTGAGATTATAGGCGCCTGCCACCACGCCCGGCCAATTTTTATATTTTCAGTAGAGGCGGGGTTTTACCATGTTGACCAGGCTGGTCTAGAACTCCTGACCTCAAGTGATCCGCCCACCTCGGCCTCCCAAAGTGCTGGGATTACAGGCGTGAGCCACTGCACCCGGCCTTTTAAAATCTTTTTTTAAAAATTAAAAAAGGTTTTTTGAGGGAACTTTTTTTTTTTTTTCTGAAAATTTATTTTCAGAGATATTTGTAGTTTCGGAGATATTCGTAGTTGTCAGGGGCGGACACGATCATGAAACATGATTATGGAACAACAACATGGGATTACAGATGAGCAGGGGGCTGTGCAGGTGAGGTGTGTCATCATGAAAGACAGAGCTGGGGAGCGTGGCTACCTGCATACACAGACTTAGGGAAGAGGAAACTGGAGAACTGGAAGAAAACGTGGAGTGTTGGGTAGAGAAAGAGGAAAGGAGCATGTCCGTTTGGCAGCAGAGTGAGTTAAAGTTGTCAGCAGGGAACACGGAAACCGCTACGCGGAGCCTCTCCTCATGCTGCCTCGTAGGTGTCCTGTTTCCCACCAGGGGCTGTGCCGTTTTCAGAAAGGCAGAGAGTCCTTTGGGTAGCTGGCGAGTCCGAAAAGAGGGATTCTTGGCACTAACAGAAATGAATAGGGACAAAGCCAAAAGGTTTTGTTCTTATCCATGATTAATTTGGGGCTGGAGAATGTTTTGTGTTTTGCTTTTTTTAGTCCGCTCTTTGTGACGTGGAAGACAGGGCGGGACAAGCGGCTTCGTGGCTGCATTGGGACCTTCTCAGCCATGAATCTTCATTCAGGACTCAGGGAATACACGTTAACCAGGTAATGACACCAGACGTTAAGAACTGTAGATAACTTGGCTAGAATCAGAAATAGCTGCCTGACTTTATTTCTTCTAAGTGATGTATGTTGAGTTTTCTCTTTTTGGTAATCTGGACATGTAAGGGGCTTAATCTGGTGAGTCACTTATCAGTTCAAGTACAGACAGTTAATAGCATCGAGCTGTTTTTAACGTGTTAGTGTTGATGAACAATAGATACTCTCTGAATAGCTCAAGATTCATAAATATGGGGGCTCTGTGGCACCTGATGTTGGCTCCTGACTCCAGAGCAGCCTTACCTGTGTTTTCTGTCCCCCTCCAGTGCACTTAAGGACAGCCGATTTCCCCCCCTGACCCGAGAGGAGCTGCCTAAACTTTTCTGCTCTGTCTCCCTCCTTACTAACTTTGAGGATGCCAGTGATTACCTGGACTGGGAGGTGAGAACAGCCGCATTTGGAACTCTGCATCTCTCGTTGCATTTGGGTTCGGGTTAGTACATGGCAATGTATCTCCTTCATTGAGAGAGAGGGCATAAGAATGTGAAGGCTCAGTTTGGAACCAATTGTGGGCAACATAGGTGACAGAAGAGGTGCTCCTGTACCAAGAGTAGGCAGAAATGTCAGTGTAAAGGCTTGCTTCTCCTGATTCTCCCTAGTCTGCTTGGTTTACATCTTTCTCCATGTCTAATAAGAAATAATGGAGTAAAAGAAAATATTCCAGATCCCTCTTGGCAAGCCTTGGAGTAAAAGTTTTTGTTTGCTTGTTGTTTTTTTTTTTTTTTTTTGAGATGGAGTTTCATTCTTGTTGCCCAGGCTGGAGTATAGTGGCGTGATCTCGGCTCACTGCAACCTCTGCCTCCTGAGTTCAAGGGATTCTCCTGCCTCAGCCTCCCAAGTAGCTGGGATTACAGGTGCCCACCACCATGCCCAGCTAATTTTTTTTTTTTTTTTTTTTTTTTTTTTTTTTTTGAGACAGAGTCTCACTCTGTCACCAGGCTGGAGTGCAGTGGCGCAATCTCGGCTCACTGCAACCTCCCTCTCTTGGGTTCAAGCGATTCTCCTCCCTCAACCTCCTGAGTAGCTGGGATTACAGGCGTGCGCCACCACACCCAGCTGATTTTTGTAGTTTTAGTAGAGACAGGGTTTCACCGTGTTAGCCAGGATGGTCTCAATCTCTTGACCTCGTGATCCACCTGCCTTGGCCTCCCAAAGTGATGGGATTACAGGCGTGAGCCACCGTGCCCAGCCGTTTGTGTTTTTTTACTAGAGACGGAGTTTCACCATGTTGGCCAGGCTGGTCTCAAACTCCTGACCTCTGGTAATCCACCGGTCTTGGCCTCCCAAATTGTTGGGATTACAGGCGTGAGCCACTGCGCCTGGCTGAGTAGAAGTTTCTATTAGGAATCAGATGTGAAGGATCATGACCCCAGATAAAAACCTAGTGGCATGCTTATGTAACGGGATAGGGTAACATATTCACAATTCCTGGATGAGTTACTTAAAGAATTCCTTTCTCCTACCTTCATATTCTCAGAGGTGGCTGCACATACTCTCGACCCTTCCCTAAAAGCAGAACTTTGTTTGGCCTCTGCGCCTCCTGAGATAGAATTAGTCACGCAATGCAAGAAACTCTCCCTTTTCTAGGCCTGTGTTAAGCTGGTCAGGAAATAATGTGGATTTATATGTGGGGACTGAAGTTCCGTTAGAGTAAGTAAATGCCATTTACTTGGTTGTACTTTTTTCTATAGGTAGGGGTCCATGGGATTCGAATTGAATTCATTAATGAAAAAGGCGTCAAACGTACAGCCACATATTTACCTGAGGTTGCTAAGGAACAAGGTGAGTTGGATGAATGGGATTTTAATGACAAGTATCATTCACGGTGGTGCCAATTAAAGGGCAAGAAAGTGAAGTGTGTCATCTTTCAGCCCAACTGCAACTAAGAATGAGGGCCTTTCTGCCTCTTAATACCTGTCAAATTCCTGTAGAACCAAGGGTAAATTTCCAAAAAGGTCTAGGAGCTGGGAAAAGAAAAAGGGTAAATAAGTCACTTACTCGCCTGCTATTTCAAACACTTATTTTCAATAAATAGTTTTATTTCTTGGCCCCTTGAACTACAGTGGCAATTGTAGCAAAATACTATGAATCAACCTGACCATATTGTAGAATTCAGTAGGTATCGAACTTGGGATGACAAATCATTAAACAATGTTATACATGGCAAAGGGTGTAAACATAGTCCCTACTGTTTTTTAAAGAACTCAGTAGTCAGCCAGGCGTGGTGGGTTACTCCTATAATCCCAGCATTTTAGGAGGCCAAGGTGGGTGGATCACGAGGTCAAGAGATTGAGACCATTCTGGCCAACATGGTGAAACCCCGTCTCTACTAAAAATACAAAAATTAGCTGGGCATGGTGGTGCATGCCTGTAGACCCAGCTACTCAGGAGGCTGAGGCAGGAGGATCGCTTGAACCCAGGAGGCAGAGCTTGCAGTGAGCCGAGATTGCGCCACTACACTCCAGCCTGGTGACAGAGCGAGATTCCGTCTCCAAAAAAAAAAAAAAAGAAAAAACTCAGTAACCTTTAAGTTCTTCTGATGGGGACGTTAAAGGTAGGATGGATCGAGCAGATTTTCTCTTTAAAAGACTATCTAGAAGGGTACCTTTACATGTTGTGTGTACGTTCTCTGATACGTAGTGCAGTTTTCTTTCTTTCTTGGAATTAGTCTGTTTTTGAAAATAATATGTGAAGCACAGTATTTGTTGGGTATGAACCTAGAATAGAGAAAAAATATCCAATGAAGTATATATCATGAGCAAACATGGAAAGCAATTGCCTGGTTGGTTTTTTTTCGCTTGTGCTTTTTTTTTTTTTTTTTTTTTTTTTTTTTTTTTTTTTTTTTTTGAGACGGAGTCTCGCTCTGTCGCCCAGGCTGGAGTGCAGTGGCCGGATCTCAGCTCACTGCAAGTTCCACCTCCCGGGTTCGCGCCATTCTCCTGCCTCAGCCTCCCGAGTAGCTGGGACTACAGGCGCCTGCCACCTCGCCCGGCTAGTTTTTTTTGTATTTTTTAGTAGAGACGGGGTTTCACCGTGTTAGCCAGGATGGTCTCGATCTCCTGACCTCGTGATCCGCCCGTCTCGGCCTCCCAAAGTGCTGGGATTACAGGCTTGAGCCACCGCGCCCGGCCTCGCTTGTGCTTAACGTTTTCAAAAGCAGTGTATATGTGGCATAAAAGCAAACCTTTTAGCCACCTCTTTTAGGTCATAAACCTAACACTCTGTACAAGGAGGCATACCATGTTTTGTAATGAGGAGGTGTAAATAATAGGTAAATAATCAAATTACTTTTGCCATTTGAAAGTTGGTTGGAAAAATAAAAACTTTGGAGCACGTAGCATAGTAATTTAGGGGATTTTCTTTGGTTTTTCTATTTGATGAAGTTGGTTTTATCTGTTAAGAAAGAGGCTGGGCACAGTTGCTCACATCTATGATCCCAGCACTTTGGGAGGCCAAGGTAGGTGGATTGCTAGAGCCCAGGAGTTCAAGACTAGTCTGGGCACCGTGGTGAAACCTCGTCTCTACAAAAAATACAAATTCAGCTGGGTGTGGTGGCGCACACCTGACAGTCCCAGCCACTTGGGTGGCTGAGGTGGGAGGATCACGTGAGCCTGGGAGATGGAGGTTGCAGTGAGCCAATGTCGCGCCACTGCACTTCAGCCTGGGTGACAAGAGTGAGACCCCGTCTCAAAAGAAAAGAATGTGCGAGAATAACACATTAGTATATGCATGAGCAACTTTTCTGCCCTTCCTGAGGGAACAGCTCTTTCCTTCCTTCCTTCCTTCCTCGCCCTCTTCCTGTCTTTCTCTTTTTATTTCTTCCTTAAGACAGGGTCTGCTCCTATCTATCACCCAGGCTGGAGTGCCGTGGTGTGATCCTGGCTCACTGCAGTCTTGACCTCCTGGGCTCAGATGATTCTCCCACCTCAGCCTCCTGAGTAGCTGGGACTACAGGCGCATCCTACACGCTCACTTAATTTTTGCATTCTTAGTAGGGATGATGTTTAACCATATTGCCTAGGCTGGCCTCGAACTCCTGGGCTCAAGTGATCCTCCTGCCTCAGTCTCCCAAAGTGCTGGGATTACAGGTGTGAGCCACCACACCCAGCTAGCTTCTTTCTCGCTGTCAATTTTTTACCATACAAAACAGGACTCCTAAAAATCATCACATTGAAGGAAGATCACACGAAGAAATAGAAGTTGCAGACTGTAAATTCCTCTCTTCCCACAGAGCAGCCTTGGGGACCAGCACTAGGCCAATAGGCTGGTCTAAGTTGGAACCATGTTTGTTCCTAGATAATTATACTGGGGTAACATCTGACAGGAAGGACGCAGGAGCAGGGAGCCTGGGGACAGCCATTATGGCATGTGTCGGGCTATCATCTCATGTCTCAGAGTCTCCACGGGACTGTCAGACAGACTGGGCGTCAGGTACGTGGGGGTCAGTGCCCAGGGCTTCCTCTGCCTTAGCAGACTCGGCTGCTTCTTGAGTCCCATTTCTCTTCTTGCACGGGCCACGTAAGAGCATGCCTTACTCTTAGATGTGCATTGACCTCAGTGTGGCCTCTCTCCTCCTCAGACTGGGATCAGATCCAGACAATAGACTCCTTGCTCAGGAAAGGTGGCTTTAAAGCTCCAATTACCAGTGAATTCAGAAAAACGATCAAACTCACCAGGTAAGCCATTGTCTTGTTTTCCTTATCATTTCTATTTAGTTGGGGTTGAGTGGAGGATAACTTTGATGGAATGGGGAAGAAGTTTTCTCTGTGAATGTCCCTAAATCAAAGAAGTGTGGGTGAAGTTCAAGTTTTGAGGAAGCAGTGGCAGCAAAATCAGAGACTCTCCCAGCATCCTGTGCATCTCCACAGCTGAGCTGGGGACACAGTTGGAGCAGGCTGTGGTTGGCTTTGCCAGACCCACGTGGTTGGGAGGCTGAGGGGGAGACTGAGGTTAGGAGACAGGGCTCTCTCTGGAAGTCCAGAGTCAGCTGAGGTGCCGCTTTCTGACCGCACATGCAGTCAGGTGGCAGGAGATGCAGGAGAGTCAGAAAATGCTTTTTACAGAAAGTTGAAAGGAAGTGCCTGTCATTTGGGGGGATACTTCTAGGAGGAGGCTGCGTAGTGTAGCAGAATGCAAATGGGCTTGGAGCTGGAATCCCAGCTCAATATTTACTAGCTGTGTGACCTGAGCCAGTTACTTGACCTCTCTGAGCCTGTTCCCTGTCTGTAAGATGCGAATGATAATACCTTAGAGTTGTTTGAGGCTGTGCCAAGGTAATGGATGGAAAATTTCTAGCCTGGGGCCAGTCAACATTGTAGGTGTTCAGGAGATGTTAGTTCTCTTCTCATCCCTGTTGAAATCAGAAACACTGAGAGGTTTAGCTTCTATGGGCTTTTGTGGGCCTCTTTTGGGCCCCTCATCTGTAAAATGCTGAATAATCATATACTATCACAGGTCTGTTTGGAAGATGACCCAGTGTTTTTTACATGCTTTGGATTCCAAAAATTTTTAAGAAACAAAAAACTCTTCAAATACAAAGCATTATTATTATTATTATAATTTATTTGAACAGCCATTTCCCTGTCAAAATTCAGGAATAATCACCTTGCAGTGGAGGAGTGATTACAGTGGGAAAGAGATGGCTCTGGGTAAGGATTGTCACACCCAGCTCCTGTGGTCTGTAGTAGGCTCCATAGGTTTGTAACACCCCATGCTTTGCATCCTGACTCATGGCTCTTTCCAGAGCACAGCCAAAGTGCTGTGAATTCTGTTCGGACGACCCTGTGATATGGCATATTCATCTGGGGAGTGAGTCCTATCCTATCCTATAGAACCCCGAGGATCCTTTAGCCTGCTTCGGCAGACTCTGACCCCGAATTAGGTATCTGTGTCCCTTTTAGTTATAACAACTTGTTTGTTGCTCTTATGCAAATTGAGGTTGCATTTCTGTCAAATGTATCACATTTACTCTGAAAGTAGATACGCAATTTGCACTGGGTTTTGGTGCAGCCATCTTCCAATCTGCCACCCGTGTAATTTGACCTTGAAATTCTTCATCCAGACCCCAGTAGCGGATTGCTTACCAGCAGCCTGATGATAAGCACGTGTAGTGTTTCCAGGTGGGATGTGCTGAAACACAGTCTCAGGGGGAATTGTGGTCGTGCTTTTTCATCTTGTTCATTTGTAATAACAGCATTGTTTTCTTGTGCTGTCTTTCATTTTCTGTAAGTAAGATTGCTCTTGGTCTTCCATTTTATTCTTTCAAAATGTGGAGTAAGCTTTTGGTTTTTCTCTGCTGAGTGACTTTACAGAATGAAGCGTTTGGGGTTCCTAATACCCTTTCCTATTTCCTCATACAGGTACCGCAGTGAGAAGGTGACAATCAGTTACGCAGAGTATATTGCTTCCCGACAGCACTGTTTCCAGAACGGCACTCTTCATGCCCCGCCCCTCTACAATCATTACTCCTGACACGCAGCTGCGTGACCAGCCCCACCCCCCTGTGGCCGCCAGTGGCTATGACATCATTGGAGCGGATGCCTCCTCTTCCTGGTCCAGCTACTTCTATTACTGCACCATTTTATGATGCTAGCTTCCGTTGCCAAGTCTGCCTCCCGCTGACTGAGGGAGGGTAGGGTTACCTTGAATGAAACAGAACTTGAGGGGCCCAAGCCTTATCTCAGCCTTTCCTCAATATGGGGTTCTGTTGGATTGGGGCTCCTCCATGACTGGTGGGAATTGCTGTGTGGGTTCAGAAGACCCTTGTCTGGTATTAGCCACATGCGTGTTGGCCACACGCTGGAAGCTGAAATGGATGATCCCTGAAGGTTGAGCCCACACACACCCCTGCAGCCTCCCCAGGTGAAGTAGGTGTATTCCCGTGGCAGTCTGGGCAACGGAGACCAACAAACATTTTTAGGTTGTTTTAAATTCCTTTTTTTAAACTTCCAGTTTATTGCGTACCAAGAGTTGATTACAACCTCCATGCTTCATAAGTGGACGCCACGTTAGGGTTGGCCGTGGGCACCACGAGTCCTTCGAGGCTCCTGGACAGAGACCCACATCAAGATCGGAAGCCCTTTGGGTGGCGTTGCAGATCTCATTGCTCAGTAGGCCGTGAAGATTTTCATCCTCATCCCACTCTCAGTTGGATTTTCTGGCACTCTTCCTGCACCGAGTCTCCTGATGACTGAACAGAGCTCCGCGGTGTAGCCTGCTGAGGAACGGAATGGAGGTGTGCACGGGAGGTCCCGACGTCATCACTGCGCGCAGGTGTGAAAGGAGAGACCTCTTCTGCACCGCCCGGCTACCTCACTCCTCTGCTGGTAGCAGTGCCTAGAGCTGGACCTAGGTTCTCAGAAGCACACACGTGCAAACAAGCGATGGAGCTGGGCTTTAGGAGGGGAGGACACATCGTAGGAGAGAACCCAGGGTCTCTAAGCTGGTTTTCTTTTCAGGCAGACATCCGAGGGGCCTGTAAGCAGGGCAGTTCCTTTTTCCAGTTTGCCTGTAGAAGTGGGAAGACTGTTGATGTTTCTGTCCTTTCCAGGACTTCAGAAAACAGTGGTGTAATTACACAAGGTGGATCTTTATGTTGCCTAACATGCTGGGAATCTTCACCCCACCAGGGCAAATTTCCAAATAGCTCATTTTATTCTAGGTCTTTCAAACTTTCATCTGACATATTTCCCTTTCCCATTGTCGCTGATTTCCAAGTCGCTGTCAGCAATGTTTTCCTCTCTCCTTGCCTATTCTTCACTTATTTGGTGGCAAAGTTCATAGAACTAGGGGACTTGGAAGATGCTTTGAAAATATTGTTACAAAGGCACTGCTAAAATGATTCACAGGAAGAGTGGCCAATTGGAAGAAGGATCCTAAGGATGTGACACTGGTTTTCAACAACATGCTTAGAGAACTCTTGAAGTGGATTGGGTGTCAACCCAGTGAACATAACGTTTTTATTTAATTTATTTTTTGCAGTTTATGTGGTGATGGTGTGGCTTTCCGAAATGGGCAAATATTCAAAAGATCTTTTGCATTTTCTTCTTCCAGGAATGGGGAAGGGGAGCGGGGGCACAGTCTGAGAAAGGACACCTGTGCTGTTCTAGGCATCGCTGGCAAGTTTGTGGGAAGGGATGGGCAAGGGTGAGTGGGTGTGCTCCACACCGTCCTGTGCTGCTCGGGAGGACCTGGGATGTGCGAGGGAAACGTGGGTGACGGTGCCTAGGCCGCGGCCCTTCACTGCTGTGCTGGGTTCCTGCAGCCTGCTACGTTTCCCTTGGCAATGTAAATGAAGATGGAGGGGTCATTTCATGATTTCCTGCTGCTGAGAATAAATGTCTTGTTAAAACATGTGGCAACGGTTACTCTTAGGTGCCGTGGATTGATGTCAGGGTGGTCAGCTCTGGACTAAGCCACCCACCTCCAATTTGTACAACAGTATTGATACATAGGGCTACACTCATTACTGTTCAAGTGTTCTATGTTAAAAGTTGTGTTTAATTTCTAAAGATTAAAAAAAGCAAAAAAATTGGTGCTAAACCTTCACCCCTGAGCACGCTCAGTGAGACTGGTCATGCAAGCATTTACAGTGCCATGCTCCTCAAGCCGATTTTTTTCTTGTAGAAATGTTGCCCTATTTGTCTTCTCCAATGTATGTTATTTTATTTTATTTTATTTTATTGAGGGGGGGTAGGAAACCTGCCATTTAAGAAAATGAATAGAAAATTTTAAAACCCAAGAAATGGGGAAAAAAAAAAAAATCAGTGCACAAGAATCGGGCTGGTGAGGCCCAGCACCACACTGAAGTGGGCTCAGTGGTTTTGGAGTGAAGAAGCCTTACTCCCTGCACATTCCCTCATGCTCCCACACAAGTCCAGCAATGGAAACGCTTGGGTTCCTCTTGCTTTGTCAAGGGGACTCAGGAGTCGACCAAGGGAAACCATTTGGCCCCGTGAGGAATGGACACTGTCAGTATCCGTCCTGAACGGGGCCTAGTCAGGAAGCGGTCTAGAAGTGTACGGTTGTGGTCGCCTCATGAAAGTGTGTAGCAGGTGGCTCTCAGGAAAATACCAAGTCTGGATCATCCATGTGGCAGCTTTGCATAGGGAGAAGACAGCTCCGAACTGGAACTGAACTGCCTTCTGCATGCTTGACCAAAGCAGTGATGAGGGTGGCCAGTACCTGCAGTGTGCATGGTAGGTTTAAAGAAAAGGGAATGTGTTCTGCTGTTTCCTTTGTCCTTGGGCTGCTCAAGCTGGACAGTAGGTAACCACTGTTTTCAAGGACCAGCCCAACTTCTCTGGTTGGTTCGGAGTTCGTTTCATCCCTAGCTGTGAGTGCCTTTTGGTCTGGAAAGTTGGCTTGTCTCATAATACCCACAGCTAGGACATTCTCTCTGTAATTATGAATTGTCCTTGTTTTCCATTAAAAGAGAATGTCTTTGATCACTAGAGTTGGTCGGTGTTGGATTATTTCCACTGTGAGATTCTTAAAACTTTTTCGCTTCATAATAAAACAACTCATGTTAGAGACCCTTTCAACATGAAAGGTTTGTAGTTGAGACATTACATATATTTTATTGTTCATAATAAAAATCATCTATACAAAAGTCCTGGGTGTTAATATTTTGCACAAGATCTGTTTTCCATGATGTGTTGACATCTACAATTTCACTAACTGTTGATGTTCTTTTCTATTGAGATTCTGGAGCCTAGGGAGCTGTGTTCTTTTTGTTCATTTCGTTCTTACTTCCCTGAAGCAAGAGACTATATGGCCTTCAGTGCAAAGACTTCAGACCAATTCTTTGTATTACACTTGGTTGCCTCTTGGCTATATAACTTCTGAGTGCAAATCATTGAACTCTTTAACGAAGTATTGTAGAGAATAAATCATAATGGATACATGTTTTGTCCTGCCTCTTTTTTAAACATGTGACTTGATTTATATGGAACGGTGGTACGTTGTCTTATTTTTTTTTTTTTTTTTTTTTTTTTTTTT
>NC_037680.1:2922853-2994021 GCF_003255815.1 Theropithecus gelada
TGTTTTTTTTTTTTTTTTTTTTTGAGACGGGGTCTCGCGCTGTGTCACCCAGGCTGGAGTGCAGTGGCCGGATCTCAGCTCACTGCAAGCTCCGCCTCCCGGGTTTACGCCATTCTCCTGCCTCAGCCTCCGAGGAGCTGGGACTACAGGCGCCCGCCACCTCGCCCGGCTAGTTTTTTGTATTTTTAGTAGAGACGGGGTTTCACCGTGTTCGCCAGGATGGTCTCGATCTCCTGACCTTGTGATCCACCCGCCTCGGCCTCCCAAAGTGCTGGGATTACAGGCTTGAGCCACCGCGCCCGGCCTATTTCAGGCAACAAGATAGTATTCAGTCAGCTTGGATGTCTTCTGTGCTGCTCGTGACCCCACCCTTGTGTATGTTTTTGTGGTTGGTGGCAATGCCACTGGTGTTTTAGAGCCAAGTTCCGTGAGCAAGCAATCATTAGCTCTTAAGATTTGGGTTTCTCCAGACAGGTTCGTTGTGAGATTTTTCACATGAGACTGACCTTACCAAAAAAGCCAAAATCTCTTGAAGAGGAAAAACCACTAAAATTTAATATAATTTGGTGATGTTAATTCCAGCAAAGACCCTGGGACGTCCTGGTGCAGTCTGACTTACCCAGTTTTTGTTTTTGGATGACCCAGAAAAGATGAGATGTGTTTGGAGAAAAGGACATCTTCAGTTTAGACTTTTTTTTTTTTTTAACTTGGCAAAAATAATTTAGTATTCCATTTGGGCAGCACCCTGGGGCCTGCTTGTCCCTCCCTGGCTCCAGCCCCCTAACCAACCCACCCAAAGATCAGCAGTTGACACTATTTGCAGGGAGGTAGGTTTTTTTTTTTTTTTTTTTTTTTTTTTAAGGTTCTCAATTGTGAGGCCCTTAGCAAAGCTCAAAAACACATGGCTACAGATAAAAACATGCTGTCGGGGTTAGGTAATTTTGAAAATTGACTACCAGCAGCTGGCTAGATGTTTACAGGCTTTGTTAATAACTGGTGTGTCTGAAGAGGAATTCGTGTCTTCAATATAAATTAGTGTTCTAGAGATTACATTCCATAGTACCTGTAATTAAACAGCATGGAATTCCCTATGACTGATTTTGGGGGAGAGGGTGATTGGTGATAAAGCAAAATTTGTGATTTTAGCCATCACTGTTGACTTCTGGAGTGTGAAATAAACCATCTGATCGGGTCAGTGGTGCTAATTGTGGGAGTGGGGGTGGGGGAGGTGCTCTACAGCTGCTTCTAGATCAATCTAGGTCTGTAACCTTGGCTTGAATAATCTGACTGAACTACTAAGTGGGCTGGTTGAAGGGCTTGACTCAACCAGTACCGTACAAGAATCAGAGTAGCAGCCTGAGGAATGTAATGCAAGTCCTGTCCCTTCTGTGTCTTTTCCTCATTAAAATCAAGCTCAGACGAGAATTCGAGGGTCTCTCTTCCTGCCGCTTATGCATTATTTCTACTCACACAGGTTCTGTATGCCCTGAAAAATTGGGGTGGGGGGGGAACTCCAATTTCAAAGCTATTGGAAAACAGAAAAGACAGGTCTCCAGTTCACCATCAGTCCCTCAAGTTCCTGCTGCCAATCAGACCCCCTTCCCCCACTATGGCTATTCTGTGATCACATCCTGGCTCCCAACCAAAGAAATAACCCAGGGCGGATGACAGCTGGAATCTTCTCTGGCTGGCAGTCCCACAGGCCTAAGCTCAAATCTTGGTCCTGCCATTTATAAGGCATTTCCCACTTTGTGACAGGACTGTGAATCTCTAAGATAACCTGACCTTAGAGAAGTCATAGGTAAAAAGAGTAAACATAGTAAATGTTTTGCCCAGACCCCAACACATGGTGCAGTGGCTGGGCGGCTGTGGTTATCTGGCCTGTCACTCAGTGCTGGGTGTACAGGGGAACACCCGCAAGCATCAAACCCGCCGGAACCTTCAGCCTTTCCGAGCACGTGAAAGGGGGCGTGGCCAGCCCTTGCGGTCTGGGCAGGTTCCTTGGAGAAGCAGGACTGAAGCAAAGAGAGCATTCTCTGGAGGAGGGAACTTCTCAGGTGGAGGGAGACCACAGTGCAGGCACAACAAGACGCCGTGGAGGAGCCCTCGCAGGAGGCCAGGCTGCACAGGCCAGACAGGATTCCCAGGACAGCCTTCTAAAGGATTTCTTTTTTTTTAGTTTTAAAATTTTACTTTTTAATTTTTTAAAGCTTTTTTTTTTTTTTTTTTTGAGACGGAGTCTCACTCTGTCGCCCAGGCTGGAATGCAGTGGCGCAATCTCGGCTCACTAAAACCTCCGCCTCAGCCTCCCGAGTAGCTAGGATTACAGGCGCCCGCCACCACGCCCCAGATTTTTTTTTTTTTTTTTTTTTTTTGTAGAGAGAGATTTCACCATGTTGGCCAGGCTGGTTTCGAACTCCTGACCTAAGGTGATCCGCCCGCCTCAGCTTCCCAAAGTACTGGGATTACAGGCGTGAGCCACTGCGCCTGGACTTTGCCTTTTTTTTTTGGCCGGTCTCTCTCTCTTGCCCAGGCTGGAGTGCAGTGAGGAGATCATAGTTCACTGCATCCCTCAAGCGATACACCTGCCTAGGTCTCTCCAGTAGCTGGGACTACAGGCGCGCACCACAACGCCAGGCTAATTTTTGTATTTTTTAGAGACGAGGTCTCACTATGTTGTCCAGGCTGGTCTTGAACTCTGGAGCTCAAGCGATCCTCCAGCCTCGGCCTCCCAAAGTGCCGGGATTTCAGGCGTGAACCACTGTGCCCGGCCCAATTCATTTGTTGTTAAATCAACAGAGTTTACAATATGACCTTCTAAACATTGTTGACTAATGAGCTAAGATATCGTTGACTAATAAGCTACGATTATTTCCTTTATTGTACAACCTTTCGTTTTCTCCAGTGTCGAAAACAGCATCATTTTTCATTTGCATTTCTTTTTTCTTTTTTAATATATTTTTTGAGATGGATTCTCACTCTGTCGTCCAGGCTGGAGTGCAGTGGCGCGATCTCAGCTCCCTGCAACCTCCGCCTCCCGGGTTCAAGCGAATCTTCTGCCTCATCCTCCCGAGTAGCTGGGATCACAAGCGCCCACCACCATGCCCGGCTAATTTTTGTATTTTTAGTAGAGATAGGGTTTCACCATTTTGGTCAGACTGGTTTCGAACTCCTGACCTCAGGTGATCCCGTCGCCTCGGCCTCCCAAAGTGCTGGGATTACAGGCGTGAGTCACTGTGCCCGGCCGTCATTTGCTTAATTTTCTATGCATCACCCAAATGTTCCAACAGACGTGTGGTAAAAGCCTCTGAATATCATTGTCCGCGTGCTCAGAAGTATTAGATAATCCATCACAAATGAATAAAATTTTAGAAGTGTAAGTCAGTGAAAGAAATTCGACCCGGCACGTTCGGAGTCGGCTGCCCTGCTCTCCATCAGCAGGCGTTCCTGCAGCTCATCTGACCCTCTCCGCCCAGAAAGGCCTAGGGACCTACCCCAGGACGTCTGCGCGGCGAGGCGCGAGGGAGGAGAGGGAGTGCAGGGCGGCCCTGGGCGGCGGGGAGCCTCCGGGACCTCACCAGCCGGTCCCCGCGCTGCGCTCCGCCAGCCTCACACTCCCGGCCCCGCCCACCCCTCGGGGCCCCTCCCAAGACCACGCCCCTTCCGTGGCCGTTGCTCCGCGCTTCCGCTTCCGGCGGCGCTGGTGGTGGCGCGCGACTCAGCGATGGCAGCAGGTGGCGGCGATCCGCGGGCTGGCGACGTAGAGGAGGACGCCTCACAGCTCATCTTTCCTAAAGGTTGGGCTCGGGGCCGCCAGACTGCCCCGCGCCACTTCGCGTGGTTGCCGCAGGCCTGGCGTTATCCGCGCTTCGCCCAAGGCCTGGCCTCGGCGGCGGCTTGGGCAGACCCCCGCGCGGCGTAGGGCTGGGGAGGGAACGTGGACCTGGGAGTGGCCGCCTGGGCAACTGGGTTATTTTATGTGATAACAAACTGCGAAGTTCCGGGCGCTGGTGTCAAAGGTAAACAAAGCCGGAAACCCAGGTGGTGAGGACAGATTTTTAAACAGGGATAGAACGTTGCACTAGGGAGAAGAGTCCAGCGTGAACCGAACTCAGCTTCGATTAGTACCGAACCTCTGGGCGTTTTAAAGGAGAGTTAGGGAATAAGGATGTGGTGAGCGGGGGCTCAGGGGAGTCGGGGAAGTGAGAAATGTAAAAAAGAGGGAAGAGGAGGGTCCGTGTGAACCCACCTTGGTTTGTTGACTGCAGCATGTATCGAAGTTAGGCCCCTCCCTACCCTCCCACAGAGGCGGAGAGACAGAGGCCTATTTTCAGCCGTTGGCTGGAACAAACAAATTACTTTGGCAGCCTCGAGTTTTCTCAGGCACGCAGTGGTTGGGGAGGGTATTCCTAGGGATGAGGACCTCAAGACCTCAAGTGATCCATCCACCTTGGCCTCACAGAGCTGGCATTACAGGCGTGAGCCACCTCGCCCTGCATTTTTTTTTTTTTTTTTTTTTTTTTTGAGGCAAGATCTCATTCTGCTACCCAGGTTGGAGTGCAGTGGTGTGATCACAGCTCACTGCAGCCTCAACCTTCCCAGGCTCACGTAATCCTCCCACCTCACTTCAGTCCCTGGAGTACCTGGAACTACAAGTGCACACCACCACACCTGGCTAATTTTTGTATTTTTTTTGTGGAGACAAGATTTCACCATGTGGCCCAGGCTGGTCTTGAATTCCTGGGCTCAAGTGGTCTACCTGCCTTAGCTGCCTAAAGTGTTAGAAAGTACAGGTGTGAGCCACTGCACCGGGCCTACTAATGGTCGTGATGATGGAACCTTACTAAAATTTCCAGATGACATACTGGCCAAGGAATTGTTTTCCTTTTTTAGCAACAGGGATTAATTATGGCCATTGTTCTTAAAATATTTGCACAAGAGAGAATAACATGCAGATCCCCTGATCTATTTCCTTTTGTTTCCAAATGAATTGTGTGTGTGTGTGTGTGTGTGTGTGTATGCTTTCACTTGAAAATGTTTATTGGAATTAGCCATGGGGAGAAGTCTTGGATTCCTCCTCTCCATAGTTATACAAAAGTGTCTGAACTGCCTCCCCCATCCCCACTTTGTTGATGCCGAATCCTGGGAATGCCTCCCAAAAGCTCTGTGATAGGTCTCAGACACCCCTTTCCTAGGCCCTCTGAGTTACAGTTTGGCTGCCTTGACCTTCCTTGGTTGAAGGGAGTGAGAGTAATGTATTAGTAGTACTTGAATATTGTTCTTAATGAGAAATAGGGACAGTTGACTAGTTTCCTGGTGGCCTAAAAGTTCCATTCCTTTCCATTTAACAAGTAATTTCGGTTTAGTGCAGAAAGGGAGGCATCTGTTTTGTTTTGTTTTGTTTTTTTGAGACAGAGTGTTTCACTCTTGTTGCCTAGGCTGGAGTGCAGTGGCACAATCTCGGCTCACCGCAGCCTCCCACCTCCTGGGTTCAAGCGATTCTCCTGCCTCAGCCTGAGTAGCTGGGATTACAGGCATGTGCCACCATGCCCGACTAATTTTTGTATTAGTAGAGATGGGGTTTCACCATGTTAGGCTGGTCTCGAACTCCTGACTTTAGGTGATTCACCTGACTTGGCCTCCCAAAGTGCTGGGATTACAGGCATGAGCCACGGCGCCCAGCCTGGGATGCATCTCTTAACATTGATTTTTCCAGGACCTGTAAAAACATCAAAGTTCCAACACACCGATTTGTAACTGATTAGCTACTTCTTCCCTTTTTTGTTTTGGCCTGATGTCATTTGTTACTGTCGCTTCGGAGTTTGGAGGTCCTGCAGTCCTGATATATAACGCCTTTTCCTCTACTCATTGCTGTGAGGCAGTAGTTTCTTCTGTACCTACAGTGCCTCAGTGTTAAAGATTAAAAGAAGTAACGTTCCTGGTATAAAAATAGGCACTCACTGTAGTACATCCCCTGTTATAGGCTGGAAGACAGAAAAAGGTGTTCTGAGGTTTTTGTTTAAACTCTCCTGCCCTCAGGTAGAAAATAGCTTTTGGTTACCTATTTTTTAATTTAGATTTTAATTTTATTTCAATAGTGCTCCAGCTGCATTGGTAGCCTATTATATTCAGTAGCAATGAGTACCTTTCAAATAAAAATAGACTTTCCTCCTGACCTACCACTTAAACTGTCTGTGTTGTGAAAGGAGAATGAGGCTCTTGTCAGTTACCCGGCTTGAGAATTGGGAAGGCGTTACTCTGAGGGAGGTGTTAGTGATTTCCCCGATAATAAACAGACCTATAGCACGTGTAAATGTGAAATTGCAAGTCATTCTGGCTTTTCCTCACTGTTGCTTCCTTTTCGGTGAGGGATTATAAACATGAATTCATGTTTATGAATGGTTCCTGCTCTAGGGGAATTCACTGTTAAGAGAAGGGCAGATAAAAACGATCTCTAATACTTTGAGATAAACATCAGGAACATAAGATCCTGCAGGAACATAAGGGAGAGAGTGATTTTCCCAAGGGGTAACAGCATTTTTTAACAGAACTATTCTAGAGGTGTAGAAGGTAGCCATATATTATGAAAAGGGGCCATGGGTTTCTTTTTCTCTCAAACCTAATTCTTAAAAATTGCTTATAACATTTGTGTGGGTACAAAAATAGATTTGGGGGTACATTATTAATGTTTATTTCTAGACATTTGGCCCTTTTTAACACGTAACAATTCTTAAAATTGAGAGTATAATACTAGCATTATCGAAGTAGGAAGATGATGAGCTGATGCAGGCTAGAGGGCAGTAATTGTCAGTGTACTCTTGAAATCAGTAACTAGTCTATATGTGTCACTACTTAGTAGCATGTCTAGGTCAGGTTTTTGGTGTCAGAATCTAGTTCAGACAAGCTAAATGTTAGTGTCTCGTGAACTCCACTTTGCCTTGTGATATGTAACTGTGGGTGAATGTAAAGATGTGAGTAGCTGCAAGCATAAAAAAGAACGAGATCCCAGCCTTGGCAGCATGGCGAAACCCCCGTCTCTACCAAAAACATACAGGGTGTGGTGGTGCGTGCCTGCAGTCCAGCTACCTGGCAGGCTGAGGTGGGGGTGGGGGGTCACCTGAGCTCAGGGAGGTTGAGGCTAGTGTGAACTGTATTCATGCCACTACACTGCAGCGTGGGTGACAGATTGAGACCCTGTTTCAAAAAAAAAATAAAAACGAAATCATGTCTTTTGTAGCAACATGGATGGAGCTGGAGGCATTCACTTAAGCAATTAACACAGGAACAAAAAACCAAGTACCTCACATTCTTATAAGTGGGAGTTAAACCTTGAATACATATGGACAGAAGGGAACAACAGACACTGAGGCCGAGTTGAGGGGTGGATGGTGCGGATTGAAAAGCTACCTGCCAGTACTGTGCTTATCACTTGGATGACAAAATGGTCTGTTCACCAAACCCTCACAACACCCATTTCCCCTGTACTACAGACCTGCACATGTACCCTGAACCTAAAATAACAGTTCGAAAAAAAGTAGATGTGGGGTAGGAAACCCCTGGATCTCTGCAGGGGCAGAGAAATGTTCAAATGCACAATGAACATTATTAGAAGCAAACTTTTGAAGGAGTATTTTCAGCTGCCATTTATGCTTCTCACAAATAGAGTTTGAAACAGCTGAGACACTTCTAAATTCAGAAGTTCATATGCTTCTGGAACATCGAAAGCAACAGAATGAGAGTGCAGAGGATGAACAGGAACTCTCAGAAGTCTTCATGAAAACATTAAACTACACAGCCCGTTTCAGTCGTTTCAAAAACAGAGAGACCATTGCCAGTGTTCGTAGGTGAGTGCTAAAAGAAAGTTTTTATTAATCCAAACCGTTGGACAACTGCATGTGGACTGCTGTCCCCTCCCCCTTTCCCAGGTGTCACCTGTGAATTTAAGTAAAATAATGTTGGGCTGGGCATGGCGGCTCACACCTATGCTCCTAGCACTTTGGGACATTGAGGCAGCAGATCACTTGAGGCCAGATGTTCAAGACCAGCCTGGTCAACATAGCAAAAACCCGTCTCTACTAAAAATGCAAAAACTAGCTGGGTGTGATGGTATACACCATGAATCCCAGCTACTCAGGAGGCTGAGGTGGGAGAATCGCTTGAACCTGCAGGCCAAGGTTGCAGTGAGCCGAGATTGCGCCACTGAACTCCAGCCTGGGTAACTTAGAAGACCAAAATTTCAGCCAAGTGTGGTGGCTTACACCTATAATCCACACTTTGCGGGGCTGGGGTGGACCAGTCTCTTGAGGCCAGAAGTTCAAGACCAGCATGGGCAACATGGTGAAACTCCTGTCCCTACAAAAAAAATACAAAAATTAGCCAGGTGTGGTGGCAGGTACCTGTGGTCCTAGTTACTTGGGAGGCTGAAGTGGGAGGATCATGTGAGCCCGGGAGGTTAGGCTTTAGTGAACTGTGATTGTACCACTTTACTCCAGTCTGGGAACAGATTCAAATATGACTCTGTCGTATTTTATATAAGTCCAGTATGTGTGATCCAAATGTTACTGTTAGTGGGGAAGTAAGGTTTTTTCGTTATTTTTTTGTAGCGATGGGGAGACTTACTATGTTGCCTAGGCTGGTCTCAAACTCCTGGCCTCAATTGATCTCCCACCTTAGCCCCCCAAAATGCTGGGATTGGCCGGGTGCGGTGACTCACGCCTGTAATTCCAGCACTTTGGGAGACCGAGATGGGCAGATCACTTGAGGTCAGGAATTCGAGACCAGCCTGACCAAAATGGTGAAATCTCGTCTGTACTAAAAATACAAAAATTAGCTGGGCGTGGTAGCGCACACCTGTAGTCCCAGCTACTTGGGAGCCTGAGAAAGGATAATTGCTTGAACCTGGGAGGTGGAGGTAGCAGTGAGCCAAGATCGTGCCACTGCACTCCAGCCTGGGTGGCAGAGTGAGACTCCATCTCAAAAAAAAAAAAAGACTCGATCTCAAAAAAAAAAAAAAGCGCTTGAATTAGAAGTAAGCCACCATGTCCAGCCTATATATATATGTGTATATATATAATTTTTTTTGATAACAGTATTTGTACATATGTGTGAGGTACACGTGATATTTTGTTACTTAGAATGTGTAATGAGTATGTTAGGGTGTTTAGGGTGTTGATCACTTCTATGTATTAGGAACAGTTCAAGTCTTCTCCCCTAGCTATTTTTATTTTCTGTATTTATTCATTTATTTTAGAGACAGGGTCTCACTATGTGGCCCAGGCTGAGACGTCTTGAACTTCTGGACTCGAGTGATCCTCCTGCCTTGGCCTCCTCCCAAAGTGCTAGGATTACAGGCATGAGCTGCTAAGCCCGGCCTCCTCTACCTTTTTTTTGTTTTGTTTCATTTTGTTTTGAGACAGTCTCACTTCATCACCCAGATTGGAGTGGTGCAATCTTGGCTCACTTCTGCCTCCCAGGTTAAAGCAGTTCTCATGCCTCAGCCTCCCAAGTAGCTGAGACTACAGACATATGCCACCACACCCGGCTAATTTTTTTTTTTTTTGAGATGGAGTCTAGTTCTGTCACCCAGGCTAGAGTGCAGTGGCGTGATCTTGGCTCACTGCGACCTCTGCCTCCCAGGTTCAAGTGATCTTGCCTCAGCCTCCTGAGTAAGCTGGGTTTACCGGCGCCCACCACTGCACCCAGCTAATTTTTGTATTTTTAGTAGAGATGAGGTTTCACTGTGTTGGCCAGGCCAGGCTGGTGATCTGCCCGCCTCGGCCTCCCAAAGTGCTGGGATTACAGGCATGAGCCACTGAGCCTGGCCAATTTTTGTATTTTTAGTAGAGACGGGGTTTTGCCGTGGTGCTCAGGCTGGTCTTGAACTCCTCACGTCAAGTGATAGCCCACCTTGGCCTCTCAGAGTGCTAGAATTACAGATGCGAGCCATGACACCTGGCCGTCTAGCTATATTTAAATACTGGCTACATTTGATCCCTTTTTTCCTGTTGATTATTCTTTTGATTTTTGTTGTTTCTTTGTTTTTGATTTTTTTGTTTTGATTTTTTTTTTTCCTTTTGATTAGCTTGCTACTCCAGAAAAAGCTTCACAAGTTTGAGTTGGCCTGTTTGGCCAACCTTTGCCCAGAGACTGCTGAGGAGTCCAAGGCTCTAATCCCAAGGTTAGTACCAGTTGTGATAAGTTCTCTGTATACTGGATAAATTCCTACAAATAGAATTGGTGTGTCTAAAATGTGTATGCATTATATATTTGGATACATGATTGCCAATATTGAATGAAAGTGCCTTTTTTGTTCAATATTTCAAAGCACGTTTCCTGCTTATTAACAGTGTGTGAGAGTGATGGTTTTATACCACACCAAGTGAGAGCAAAAATCTGAAACAGCTGGAACTTCCGTACGCTGATGGTAGGGGTGTGAGTGTTAATTACAACAATCATTTTGGAGAGCAATTTGGCTGTGTCTGGTAAAGATGAATATACTCCATGTTCCAAATATCCATTCCTGGTACATATCTTAAACGTAACTCACACAAGTTTACAAGGAGACGTATATTCTAGTGTTCATTGCTGCACTGTTTTGTTTCTGCTTTTGTTTTTAGTAGACATGGGGTTTCACCATGTTGGCCAGGCTGGTCTCAAACTTCCGGCCTCAAGTGATCTGCCCACTTTGGCCTCCCAAGGTGCTGGGATTACAGGCATGAGCCGCAGTGCCCGGCCTCATGCTGCACTGCTAATGATAGCAGAAATTTGATAATCTCTTAGTCAATAAGAAAGTGGATAAATGAATCATTGTATAGTCATACAATGTTTATTGTACGGCAGTGAAAAAAATCAGTGAACTAGAACCACATGGAATATCAACATATGTCAGAGTGAATTCTGAGGGAAAAAATGGCAGAAGGATAAATACAGTGTGATGCCGTTTCTTTTTTTTTTTTTTTTTTTTTTTGAGACGGAGTCTCGCTGTGTCGCCCAGGCTGGAGTGCAGTGGCGCGATCTCGGCTCACTGCAAGCTCTGCCTCCCGGGTTCACGCCATTCTCCCGCCTCAGCCTCCGAGTAGCTGGGACTACAGGCGCCCACCACCACGCCCGGCTAGTTTTTTGTATTTTTAGTAGAGACGGGGTTTCACCATGTTAGCCAGGATGGTCTCGATCTCCTGACCTCGTGATCCACCCGCCTCGGCCTCCCAAAGTGCTGGGATTACAGCTTGAGCCACCACGCCCGGCCGCCGTTTCTTATAAAGTTTGAAACTGTGCTGCATATTACTTACGTATCCATAAATGTGTAGTAAGTATAAAATATGTATGGCAAAACAAATTTTTAAAAAATGTATGGCAATGATAAATACTAAATTGAGGATGGTGGTTATTTCTGGGGAAGGAGGGAAGGTATTGGTCTAGGAAAGTAACACAGCCATCCACTTTCCTGCTTATTAAAGAACTCTGGGTCGCTGGGCCGGGTGCAGTGGCTCATGCCTGTAATCCCAGCACTTTGAGAGGCCAAGGCAGGTGGATCCCAAGGTTAGGAGGTCGAGACCATCCTGGCCAACATGATGTAACTCCATCTCTACTAAAATAGAAAATTAGCTGAGCATGGTGGTGTGTGCCGTTGTCCCTGCTACTTGGGAGGCTGAGGTAGGGGAATCACTTGAACCCAGGAGGTGGAGGTTGCAGTGAGCCGAGATTGTGCCACTGCACTCCAGCTTGGCAACAGAGCGACACTCCATCTCAAAAAAAAAAGAACTCTGGCCAGGTGTGGTGACTCACACCTGTCATCCCAGCACTTTGGGAGGTTGATACCATTAGAAAACATGAAGACAGTAAGTGAAAAATGCAGGGCCGGGCGTGGTGGCTCATGCCTGTAATCCTAGCTGTTTGAGAGGCTGAGGCAGGAGGATCACCTGAAGTCAGGAGTTGAAGACCAGCCTGGCCAATGGTGAAACCCCGTCTCTACTAAAAATATAAAAATCACCTGGGTGAGGACTGGGCGCGGTGGCTCACACCTGTAATCCCATCACTTTGGGAGACCTAGGCGGGCGGATCATGAGGTCAGGAGATCGAGACCATCCTGGCTAACACAGTGAAACCCTGTCTCTACTAAAAATACAAAAAATTAGCTGGGCATGGTGGTGGGTACCTGTAGTCCCAACTACTTGGGAGGCTGAGGCAGGAGAATGGCAGGAACCCAGAAGGCGGAGCTTGCAGTGAGCCAGGATTGCGCCACTGCACTCCAGCCTGGGTGACAGAGCAAGACTCCGTCTCAAAAAAAAGAAAAATTAGCTGGGTGTGGTGTCAGGCGCCTGTAATCCCAGGTACTCGGTAGGCTGAGGCAGGAGAATCACTTGAACCCGGGAGGCGGAGGTTTCAGTGAGCCAAGATCATGCCACTTCACTCTAGCCTAGGTGACAAGAGCGAAACTCCGTCTCAAAAAAAAGGAAAAAAAGCCTGTAAGTCAAGTGGGGCTAACTGTACAGGTATATTTTTTATACTTTTTATCTTTTATGCGTTTGAAATATTTTGTAATGTTTTATCAGGAAAAGTGGAAAAGAAATACAGATGAAAGGTGAAGGTGTTAGAGATGTGGGCAGTAGATTAGCACGCCTCAAAGAAGAGCGTGGGGAAATTGCCAGTTGCCAAATCACTCATTTCTTTTCGTTTTCTTGTAGCTTGGAGGGACGGTTTGAAGATGAGGAGCTGCAGCAGATTCTTGATGATATCCAGACAAAGCGCAGCTTTCAGTATTAATCTCCAAACATCGCTGCTGCTCGGAGAAACCGCGTCCGCAGGCGTAACACCACCTTCCCAGGCTCTGGCTGACTTGCATGGAAATGCTGTTGCGGAGGACAGTTGAGAATTCCTTTGGAGAAAACAGCCCGGCTCGGTGTGGGGTTAGGTTGCTGTTTCAAATAACTCATAGGCCCAGGACATGGAATCTTGGAGCAGCCTTGTGCAGTGGCTGCCAGTGGCTTCCTGAACGTGCCTCTGGGAAGTGTGAGATGGGGCCACACTATTGACTACCTCATTCATGGTTTTTGGCCTCCACATCATGTTTTTTCTTAATATTTCATGTTTTAATTTCAGTGCGTTTATACTTTTTGAAACTAGACCAGAATATAGTAGACTTTATAGAGAAAGACCAGTTTCACCTAGATGCTAAAGGAAGAATTAAACAACTGTTATTGTTTGAAATCCTTTTCTTTTTCTTTTCTTTTAAATGGAGATAGGGTCTTAACTCTTACCCAGGCTGGAGGAGTGTAGTCATACAGTCATGGCTCACTGAAGCCTGGACCCCCCTGCCTCAGCTTCCCAAATAACTGGGGCCAAAGGTGTGCACCACCACTCTCAGCTAGTTTCTAAAATTCTTTATAGAGATGGGGTTTTACTGTGCTGCCTAGACTGGTCTTAAACTCCTGGGCTTAAGTGATCTCCCTGCCGTGGCCTCCCAAACTGATGAGATTAGAGGCATGAGCCACCACACCTGGCCTGAAATTCTGAAGGGATGAGAGTGTCGACAGAGCACGTTGGCATCATTGTGGCTAACCTGGGAGGAGGAAGAAGCATGCCATGGGCAGTGTTGACGAGTATTGTGGAGCTCAGAGTCCCTTGAGGTAGATGGCTACTTTGCCTTTCTTCTTGAACTGTCTTGCAGAATGTGGATTTGGGGTGAGTGGTCTTGAAGGACTCATTTAGTCACCCTCAAATTAAGATTTTTACTTCATCTTTCTTGGGCCTACACCTCCAAGGTAAGAAACAATGGTCATGCCAAAGGTTTGCAACTAGGTGTGCACTGTTCACTGCAGCCTATTTGTTGCATGAACTGTGGTCGTTGTGTGCCCAATGACAAGGCTATTAAGAAGTTCATCATTTGAAACATAGAGGCCGCAGCAGTCAGCGATGGTTCTGCAGTGAGCATCCTGGAAGCCTGCGTACTTCCCAGGCTGGATGTGAAGCTACATTACTGTGTGAGTTGTGCCACTCGCAGCACGGTAGTCAGGAATCGAGCTCATGAAGCCCACAAGAACCGAACACCTCCATGCCAGTGTAGACCTGCAGGGGCTGCCCCGTGCCCCCACCAAAGCCCATATAAGGAGCAGAGTTGTTAAGGACTGAAGAAAAACTATTCTGTGGAGAAAAATAAAATTGCAATTAAAATTTTTTTTTTTTTTAATTTCATAGGCCAGGCGTGAAGTTCTGAACACTTTGAAGTCTGCAATTATGAGTGATCCAGTCTAAGCCTCTGGCTTGCTACTTAGCAATAGGTGCTTTATGATGGGCTGGTTCAGAAGGAGGGAGTCAGCCACTCTTGAGCCACTGCAGTGAAGTCACTTGATCTCAGTCTGGGGGAAAACACTTTAATAGGTAAACATTCTAGCTTTGATTTTTCTGAGGGGAATACACCTGTTTTCAATTTTGGGGTTTTTCTTTGGGGCACTTGCTTGACTCTGTATGAACTTGTGATCCAAAGAAAAAGGAGAAAGAACAATGTTGGCTTTTAAAGTCGGGATGGTTTTATGTTTGCCATGAAATAAGGCAAAAATAAAAAATTCTTATTTTTATTTTTATTTATTTATTTTTTTGAGATAGAGTCTGGCTCTGTCGCCCAGGATGGAGTGCAGTGGTACAATCTTGGCTCACTGCAACCTCTGCCTCCCAGGTTGAAGTGATTCTCCTGCCTCAGCCTCCCGAGTAGCTGGGACTACAGGCACCTGCCACCATGCCCGGCTAATTTTTTGTGTTTTTAGTAGAGACAGGGTTTCACCATGTTCGCCAGGCTAGTCTTGAACTCCTGACAAGTGATCCTCCCGCCTCAGCCTCCCAAAGTGCTGGGATTACAGGCGTGAACCACCGCACCTGGCCAATCTTTTTATCCTTGAACAACTTCCCTTCTTTGAACCTCATTGGTGTTCTCAATTATGAAATATGGATAATAATAGTATCTGCCCCATGGATATTTTGAGAAGGTTGAAAAACAAGAGCCTAGAAATGTCTGACATATAGTATGTTCCAGTAAATGTTCACTATTAGCTTCTCAGGCAGGTGAGCTCGTATAGATAGATGATTAAGTCAGCTTGCTTCATAGAAATTAGTGCAAGAATTTGGTAGCCTACCAACTGACAGTATCAAACTTAGAAAATAAATGAAATTGGGCCAGGTGTGGTGGCTCACCCCTGTAATCGCCAGCACTTTCAGAAGCTGAGGCAGGCGGATCACCTGAGGTTGAGAGTTTGAGACCAGCCTGACCAACATAGAGAAGCCCCGTCTCTACTAAAGATACAAAATTAGCGGGGCGTGGTGGCGCATGCCTGTAATCTCAGCTACTCTGGAGGCTGAGGCAGGAGAATTGCTTGAACCTGGGAGGCAGCGGTTGTGGTGAGCCAAGATTGCGCCATTGTACTCCAGCCTGGGCAACAAGAGCAAAACTTTGTCTCCAAAAAAAAAAAAGTCTGGGCGCGGCGGCTCACACCTGTAATCCCAGCACTTTGGGAGGCCGAAGCGGGTGGATCATGAGGTCAGGAGATCGAGACCATCCTGGCCAACATGGTGAAACCCTGTCTCTACTACAAATACAAAAATTAGCCAGGCGTGGTGGCGGGCACCTGTAATCCCAGCTACTTGGGAAGCTGAGGCAGGAGAATCGCTTGAACCTGGGAGGTGGAGGTTGCAGTGAGCCGAGATCACGCCACTGCACTGCAGCCTAGGCAACAAGAGCGAGATTCCGTCTTGAAAAAAATAAATAAATAAAAATAATAAAAAGCAGCTCATACTAGGGAATTACTTGGTACAGCAACCTCATGCTGTTATAGATTAAAAGCCTGGTCAGCTATTCTGCTAGACAGTCAAATATTGTCTGCAGGGCTGGACAGCATATTGCTATTGAAAATAGCTACTAGGAGACCTTGCGCGATCTGTGAAACATTGTTAGGCTCGTACTATGTAAAAATCAGGAAAATTTGGGAACATACTGATATAACAAAAGATGGGTTGTCAAACCCTCACTTCACCAGAAAGCTAAATTAACCAGATAAGTCTTTCTGAAAGTTTTAGTGTCTTAGTTTGTTACTGTGCTATAACAGAATACCTTAGACTGGGTAACCTATAAATAATAGGAATTTATTTCTCACAGTTCTGGAGGCTGGCAAGTGCAAGATCCAGGTGCTGCTACGTTCAGTGTCTGGCACGGACGGCTTTCTGGTCCAAGATGGTGCCTTTTTTCGGCATCTTCCGTAGGAAATGAACACTGTCGTTATGATAGAAGGGTTGGAAGGACCAGCCTTTTTGTTTGTTTGTTTGTTTGTTTGTTTTTTGATACAGCAGGGTCTTGCTCTGTTGCCCAGGCTGGAGTGCAGTGGCATGGAGTGCAATGGCATGATTAAGGTTCACTGTAGCCTCAACCTCCCGGGCTCCAGCGACCCTCCCACCTCAGCCTCTTGGATAGCTGGTACCACAGGCACGAGCTACCATGCCTGGCTAATTTTTTTATTTTCTGTAGAGATGGGGTTTCGCCATGTTGCCCAGGCTGGTCTTGAATTCTTGACCTCAAGCAGTCCACCTGTTTCCACCTCCCAAATGCTGAGATTATAGGCATGAGTCACTGTGTCTGACCTGCAGCCTCTTTTATGAGTGCATTAATCCCCTTCATGAGGGGTGTTCTCTCATTACTTAATCACCTGCTAAAGACCCCACCTCTTAATACTACATCAGTGATGGGTTCAATGTATGAATTGGGTAGAAGGGGGCACATTCAGACCATAGCATCTAGTCGTTCTGGTTTTATTAAAATTTATTAGACTTGAGGCATGAAAAAGAGCATGCTAGATCGGACTTCAGCATCGATGAGCTGCCTTAGTAATACTGTAATAAAAAGCACGAAATATGCCAGTGGTGTGAGATCATATTTTTACAGAAAATTTTATACTTACAGAAAATTTGCAAAGACTAGTACATTGATACCTGTGTGTTCACCACCTTGATGTAACGGATAACATGCCATTTGCTTTATCTGTATTTCATTGCTAGGAATCATTTGAAAGCAGTCAACATGATACTTCATTCTGAAATAAGTATGCATTTTGAAAATACAGTTTCCTCTATAACGGGCACTATAGCACTTAGGAACATTGACAAGTATTTCATGCTATTGAATATCTGGTTCATATTGAAGTTTTCCTTGGGGAGAGTTCTGGGTCAAAGGTCAGTCCCAGTAGTGGTGTAGTTTAGTTGTCCTTGGGTCTAACTAACAATTGCGGTGAAAAATATTAAGGAAATATCTGTGGTTACAGCTCTCGGGTTTCTGGAACAATCTTTGACTCGATAAAAGTCCCTGTTTGCAACTCCTGAATGGAAGATGGGACTAGAGAGACTGCAGGTCCTGGGTAGATTCTGATCAGTATTTGTACCTACACCTGGCTTTCCTGTCTTCGTCAGTGGAAGAGCAGTTTGGAACTAAGCAAGGAGAATGCACATTCGATGACAGCAGAGTGGGGGCAGATCTGCTCAAGTCCATCAGACGTGGAGCAGGTTCAAAGCAGCCGTGTGAGCCTCCCTTCCATTGTGTGGCGCTGCATACTTACCAGCAAATGTTTAGTGAGCCCCCATTTTAAGTTGCGTAAATGTGGAGCTACAAGGAGAAACAAGAATGCCTGAAATTAAATAATTTGAGGAGAGAGCTTCATGGGATAGGGGCGAGGGAAACAGCCTAGGAGACAACGGGGAATTGTGAAAGATTGACAAGCCAAAGCTGTCAGACAACTTCCTTTGAGATGGGCACATTCCATACCTGAACTGTCCAGTGTACTAGCCACTGACTGCATGGAGCTTCTGCATATGGTAGGCTAATGACTTAGGAGCTGGATTTTAAGTTTAAATTTTATTTTTCAGATAGTCTCCCTCTGTCAACCAGGATGGAGTGCAGTGGCACAATTCCGGCTCACTGCAACCTCTACCTCCAAGGTTCAAATGATCCTCCTGCCTTAGCCTCCTGAGTAGCTGGGATTATAGGCACCCGCTACCACACTCAGCTAATTTTTGTATTTTTTTTTAGTAGAGACAGGGTTTCACCATGTTAGCCAGGCTGGTCTTGAACTCCTTACCTCAGGTGATCTGCCTGCCTTGGCCTCCCAAAGTACTGGGATTATAGGTGTGAGGCACCACGCCCAGCCATAAGTTTAAAATTCTCATAGTCACATGTGGTGGGTGGCTAATGTATTGGACAGTGCAGCTCTTAGCTACCAGCAGTGCCCTGCAGGGCACTGAGATCGAAGAGAATTTCAGCAAGATGAACAATGCCCACAAGAGCAGCAGCGGCAACAGGAACGTTATCAGATTTAATAACAATTGAGATCCCCCAAATTCTGAGATCTAAAGATGCATGTTACTTTCACTGAATCCTGTGTTTCTATGTACCCTAAATTCTGGTTTTAGAAGTCTGCCTCTTTGGCCAAGGCGGCTCCGGACGAGGCCCCCAACAACAGCGCCCTGAGGTGGCAGCGGTGGTGCCTGCGGGGACCACTAGCAGCCGCGGGCTGAGGGGAGGTCGGGACCCAGGCAGGGCCACTGTATCCCACCAGAGGAAGGCCAAGTATCCCTGTGGGGGAGGAGCAGTCCCCATGCCAGGCCTCCCAATGTCCCCAGGTCTCAAAATCCCCATCTCCCATTCAGGGCAAGAAGAGTCCGCAACTCCTATGCCAACAACTGATAAAGATCCCAAAGAAGAAAAAGAGGCAGATGATTGTGCCCTGTTTCAGGAAGTTTACATTGCTGCATCCAGACCTAGCCGGGGGTGGCGCAGTAGGAGCAGGACATGTGTTTCTCCTCATGTGATACAGAGAACACCTGAAGCTGTCAGTGCAAGACTGGTTCATTGCAGCTCATCTGCAAATCAGAACCAAATACAGACCAACTCGATTATGATGTTCGAGAAGCATCAGTCTCCAGGTGGCATTAGCAAGGAGGAAGAAGAGGAGACATTAATCAGTGAGGAGGAGATGCCATTCGAAGATGACCCAAGAGATGAGACCTACAAGCCCCTCTTAGAAAGGGAGACCCCAAAGCCACGCGAAAATCAGGGAAGGTGAAAGGAGAGAAGGAGAAGAAGGAAATTAAAGTGGAAGTAGAGGTAGAGGTAAAAGAAGAGGAGAATGAAATTAGGGAGGATGAGGAACCTCCGAGGAAGAGAGAAAGAAGATGGAAAGATGGCAAAAGTCCACATTTACCCAGAAGGAGAAAAAAAGCCTCCAACCCAATATGTCCATTGTGAGATGGAAGGATGTGGAACTGTCCTTGCCCATCCTGGCTATTGGCAGCACCATGTTAAATAGCATTTGTTGAAAAAAAAAATGTATGTCTCCATCCCTCCTGTGGACGACTCTGTAGGCTCCAGAAACAACTTCTATGACATGACAAACATCATACAGATCACAAGGATTTTATATCTGTGAATACTGTGCTCAGGCCTCCAAGAGTTCCCACAATCTGGTAGTGCACCAGATGATTCACATTGGCGAGACGCCATTATCACAGTGTGAGATCTGTAAATTTACTTCTCGACAAAAGGCATCTCTTAATTGGCACATAAAGAAGCATGAGGCCGGGTGCCGTGGCTCATGCCTATAATCTCAGCACTTTGGGATGTCAAGGCGGGTGGATCACCTGAGGTCAGTTGGAGACCACCCTGGCCAACACGGTGCAACCCCGTCTGTACTAAAAATACAAAAATTAGCCGGGCGTGGTGGTCCATGCCTGTAGTCCCAGCTACTCTGGGGGCTGAGATGGGAGAACTGCTTGAACCCACGAGGCAGAGGTTGCAGTGAACCGGGATCGTGCCACTGCACTTCAGCCTGGGTGACAGAGTGAGACTGTGGCTCATGCCTGTAATCCCAGCACTTTGGGAGGCTGAGGTGGGCAGATCATGAGGTCAGGAGATGGAGACCATTCTGGCTAATGTGGTGAAACCCTGTCTCTACTAAAAATACAAAAAATTAGCTGGGCATGGTGGTAGGTGCCTGTAGTCCCAGCTACTGGGGAGGCTGAGGCAGGAGAATGGCATGAACCCAGGAGGCAGAGCTTGCAGTGAGCCGAGATTGTGTCACTGCACAGCACTCTGTCCCAAAGTGCTGGTAGGAGCCACTGCACCCAGCTGATAACCTGTTTTCTAATTAATTTTGCCTTTTCAGTGGGCATAGAACCTGTGTGTTGAATTTCAGTCTGGGCGCCATGGCTCATGCCTATAATTCCAGCACTTTCAGAGGCTAAGGCAGGAGTATTGCTTGAGCCTAGGAGTTATGAGACCAGCCTGGGAAGCATAGCAAGACCCCATCTGATTAAAAAACAAAAAGAATGAAAGGAAGACAGAAGGAGGAAACCCAACATGTTCACCTTTTAGGTTTCCAATATTTATATTTTGTAATGCCCTACACAGGGATACTTCCAGATTCACAGACTGATGTCTTCGTAAATTCAGACCAACTTCTGTTTCCCAAGTCATATAAACACCCTGAGACCACGCATGTCCCAAATGCGTTCTCCTTATTAATACAGAGTTTAACACATCTTCATATTCAAAGGGAACTGGAAGTTATCAGGTATTTGAAAACCAATACTTTTTAAACTCAGCAGTGACAGAAGAAATAAACAATGGAAAGACTTGATCATGTAAAAATTTAAAACTTCAAAGTCACTTTTTTTTTGGAGATGGCCTTGCTCTGTTGTCCAGGCTGGTCTTGAACTTGTGGGAAACCACCCATTTCGATCTCCCAAAGTACTGGGATTACAGGCAGGAGCCACTGCATGCGACCAAAATCACTAACATTTTAGGAAGTCAATAGACTGTCTAAAGATTTGATAAGATGTATAGCAGAGAACACAGACAAGGGTGAAGATATTTATTTGTGGCCGGGCGCAGTGGCTCATACCTGTAATCCCAGCACTTTGGGAGGCCAAGGTGGGTGGATCACCCTGAGGTCAGGAGTTCGAGACCAGCCCGGCCAACATGGCAAAACCTGTTCTCTACTGAAAAATACACAACTTAGCCAGGCGTGGTGGTGGGCACCTGTAATCCCAGCTACTTGGAAGGCTGAGGCATGAGAATTGCTTGAACCCAGGAGGTGGAGGTTACAGTGAGCCATTGTACTCCAGCCTGGGTGACAGAGAGAGACCCCATCCCCCCCCTAAAAAAAAAAAAAAAAAAAAAAAAAAAAAAAAAACGCGGTGGCTCACGCCTGTAATCCCAGCACTTTGGGAGGCCGAGGCGGGCGGATCACAAGGTCAGGAGATCGAGACCACGGTGAAACCCTGTCTCTACTAAAAATACAAAAAATTAGCCGGGCGCGGTGGCGGGCGCCTGTAGTCCCAGCTACTCAGGAGGCTGAGGCAGGAGAATGGCGTGAACCCGGGAGGCGGAGCTTGCAGTGAGCCGAGATCGCGCCACTGCACTCCAGCCTGGGTGACAGAGCGAGACTCCGTCTCAAAAATAAAAAAATAAAAAAAAAAAAAAAAAAGATGTGGGCCAGGTGCAGTGGCTCACGTCTGTAATCCCAGCACTTTGGGAGGCCGAGACGGGAAGATCATGATGTCAGGAGTTCGAGAGCAGCCTGGCCAACATAGTGAACCCCGTCTGTACTAAAAATACAAAAAAACTAGCTGGGCATGGTGGCCATGCCTATAATCCCAGCTACTCGGGAGGCTGAGGCAGGAAGGCAGAGGTTGCAGTGAGCTGAGATCGCGCCATTGCACTCTAGCCCGGGCGACAGTGCAAAACTCCTTAAAAAATAAAAGATGTGTCTATCAAGGCCTCGGCTGGGCACAGTCGTTTATGCCTGTAATCCCAGCACTTTAGGAGGCCAAGGCAGGAGGATTGCTTGTGGCCAGGAGTTCAAGACCAGTCTGAGCAACATAGTAAGACCCCATCTCTACACACACACACACACACACACACACAGAAAACTTAGCCAGGCACAGTGGTGCATGCTTTTGGTCCCAACTGCTTGGGAGGCTGCGGTGGGAGGATTTCTTGAGCCCTGAGAGTCAGCGCTGCAGTGAGCTATGATTGCACCACTGCATTCCAGTCTGGGTGACAGAGTAAGACCCTGTCTCCAAAAAAAAGAAAACAAAATCAAGAGCTCAATTTTTTTTTTTTTTTTTTGAGATGGAGTCTTGCTCTGTCGTCAGGTTGGAGTGCAGTGGCACGATCTCAGCTCACCGCAATCTCCGACTCTCGGGTTCAAGCGATTCTGCTGCCTCGGCCTCCCAAGTGGCTGAGACTACAGGCGCCCACCACCACACCCAACCAATTTTTGTATTTTTAGTAGAGATGGGGTTTCACCATGCTGCGCAGGCTGGTCTTGAACTCTGGGGTTCAAATGGTCTAGTCTACTCAGCCTCCCAAAGTGCTGGGATTACAAGTGTGAGCCACCATGGCTGGCATTTATTTATTTATTTTTATTTATTTTGAGATGAAATCTCGCTTTGTCGCCTGGGGTGGAACGCAGTGGAACGATCTCGGCTCACTACAACCTTTGCCTCCCGTGTTCAAGTGATTCTCCTGCCTCAGCATCCTGATTAGCTGGGACTACAGGTGTGAGCCACCATGCCTGGCTATTTTTTTTGCATTTTTGGTAGATACGGGGTTTCACATGTTGGCCTGGCTGGTCTTGAACTCCTGGCCTCAAGTGATTCACCCACCTCGGTGTCCCAAAATGCTGGGATTACCGGTGTGAGCCTCTGTGCCAGGCAAGAACTATTTATATTCTTTTTTTTTTTTTTTTAAGCTATATCTGCTGGAATGGGATTTATTTTTATTTTTATTTTTTTGACACAGGGTCTTGAAAGTTACGTTATAGACAAAAATAGAACTCAGTAATACATAAAAAGTGACATGCATGTTTATATATCAGAATCTGGGGGGGATACAATTTTTTTGACTCCAGTGTCTCCAGCTCAGACTGGAGTGTAGTGTGTGATTGTTGCTCACTGCAGCCTCGAACTCTTGGGCTCAGGTGATCCTCCCACCTCAGCTTCCCAAGTAGCTGTGACTACAGGCACGCGCCACCGTGCCTGCTATTTTTCGTTTTCGTTTTTTTTGTAAAGACAGGATTTCCCTATGTTACCCAGTATGGTCTCAAACTCCTTGGCTCAAGTGATCTTCCCGCCTCAGCCTCCCAAAGCGCGGGGATAACAGGCATGAGCCACTGCACTGGGCTCATGAGCAACTTCTTTGTGTCAGGTGCTGTTGTATACACATGGGGATATAATAAGACAGGATGCTAGCTCTCAGAGTCTACAGCCTCAGTGTTGCAAGATATATATATATATAAAGAAAATGTGCTGTTTCCATGGTTTCCTGTGTTAACTGTTTTCCTTTTCCAATTTCCAGTACAGTGTTATTTATTCCTTTGCCATTTTCTTTTTTTTCCGAGACAGAGTGTCTCTCTGTCACCCAGCCTGGAATGCAGTGGCAGGATCTATGCTCATTGCAACCTCTGCCTCCCTAGTTCAAGTGATTCTCCTGCCCCCCGGGTAGCTGGGATTACAGGTGCCCACCACCACGCCCAGCTAATTTTTGTACTTTTAGTAGAGATGAGGTTTCACTATGTTGGCCAGGCTGGTCTTGAACTCCTGACCTCAGGTGATCTGCCCGCCTTGGCCTTCCAAAGTGCTGGGATTACAGATTACAGGCATGAACCACTGCACCCAGCCACCATTTTCTTTCTTGTACCATTTTGGAAATTTTATGACTTTTATATATATATATATATATATATATATATTTTTTTTTTTTTTTTTTTACCGGTATTTTTTAATTTTTTTCACTCTTTTTTTTTTTTTTTTTTGTAGACAGGGTCTTACTCTGTTGCCCAGGCTGGAGTGCAGTGGCAAGATCTCAGCTCATTGCAACCTCCGCCCGTGGGGCTCAGGCGATCCTCCTGCCTCAGCCTCCTGAGTAGCTGGGACCACAGGTGCAAACAACCATACCTGGCTAATTTTTTTGTATTTTTTGTAGAGATGCGGTTTTGCCATATTGCCCAGGCTGGTCTCAAATTCCTGACCTCAAGTGATCCACCCGCCTCAGCCTCCCAAAGCGTTGGGATTACAGATGTGAGCCTCGACTCCCAGCCACCATTGTCTTTTGACCTCTATTGTTGCTGATAAGAAATCTGAGTCTAGGGCCTGGTGCGGTGGCTTACACCTGTAATCCCAGCACTTTGGGAGGCCGAGGTGGGCAGATCACGAGGTCAGGAGTTGGAGATCAGCCTGACCAACATGGTGAAACCCCATCTCTACTGAAAATACAAAAATTAGCTGGGCATGGTGGCGGACGCCTGTAATTCCAGCTACTCAGGAGGCTGAGGCAGGAGAATCTCTTGAACCCAGGAGGCGGAGGTTGCAGTGAGCTGAGATTGTGCCATTGCACTCCAGCCTGGGTGACAGAGTGAGATTCCTTCTCAAAAAAAAAAAAAAGAAAAGAAAAAGAAATCTGACAGTCTCAATATTATTCCTGCACAGATAATCTCTTGTTTCTAGTTGCTTTTATGGTTTTGTCCTTGTTTTTTGTGTTTTACAACCTCACTACAAGATGTCTGGGTATGGCTTTATTTTTGTTTCTCCTGTTGGAGTGTTACTCCTATTGGTGTGTTTATCCTGTTGGAGTGTTACCGTGCTGCTTCCATCTGTGGATTCATGGCTTACACTTTGGGACAGTTCTTAGTCACTGTCATATTAACTGCAGCAATTTTTTCACTCTCCCTCTTCTCTCCTTTTTCTTTGAGACGAAGTCTTGCTCTGTCACCCAGGCTGGAGTACAGTGGCTTGATCTCGGCTCACTGCAACCCCTGCCTCCTGGGTTCAAGTGATTCTCCTGCCTCAGCCTCCTGAGTAGCTGGGATTACAGGCGCTTACCACCATAGCTGGCTAATTTTTGCATTTTTAGTAGAGATGGGGTTTCACCATGTTGGCCAGGCTGGTCTCAAACTCCTGACCTCAGATGATATGGCTGCCTCAGCCTCTGAAAGTTCTGGGGTTTCAGGCAGGAGCCACTACACCTAGCCTTCCTCTTCTTTCCTTCTTGACTTTTATTCAATCTATACGGTGTTTAACGTTCTTGTTCTGTCTCTCAGCCTCTCTTACATATTTTGTGTTTTTAAAAATCTCTTGGTGCTGTATTTTGAGTGATTTCCCTGAATCTATCTTTTAAACCACTAAGTCTTTATTCAGCTATGACTAATCTCCTCTTTAATGTATCCACTGAGGGTTTTTATTTTTATATTTTTAACTTTTTAAAATTTTTTTTTTTTTTTTGAGACAGAGTCTCCCTCTGTCACCCAGGCTGGAGTGCAGTGGTGTGATCTCGGCTCACTACAACCTCCGCCTCCTGGGTTCAAGTAATTCTCCTGCCTCAGCCTCCTGAGTAGCTGGGATTACAGGCGTGCGCCACCACGCCCGGCTAAGTTTTGTTTTGTATTTTTTGTAGAGACAGGGTTTCACCATATTGGCCAGGCTGGTCTTGAACTCCTGACTTTGTGATCTGCCCATCTCAGCCTCCCATAGTGCTGGGATTACAGGCGTGAGCCACCACGCCTGGCCTTTATTTTTATTTTTTAAACAGCTTTGATCGGACGCAGTGGCTCACACCAGTAATCCCAGCACTTTGAGAGGCCAAGGCTGGTGGATTACCTGAGGTCAGGAGTTCGAGACCAGCCTGGGCAACATGGCGAAATTACTAAAAATGCAAAAATTAGTGGGGCGTGGTGGTGGGTGCCCATAATCCTAGCTGCATGAGAGGCTGAGGCAGGAGACTCGCTTGAACCTGCGAGGTGGAGGCTGCAGTGAGCCGAGATCGAGCCAATGCACTCCAGCCTGGGCAACAGAGCCAGACTCCATCTCAATAATAAATAAATAAATAAAATAAACGGTTTCGTGGAAATATAATTTACATACCACAAAGTTCATTCATTTAAGGTACACTAATGATCTGTAGCATATTAACAGAGTTGTGCAACCATAAGTTACTTTTATTTATTCATTTTTATTTTTACTTTTTTTTTTTTTTGAGACAGAGTCTTGTGCTGTCGCCCAGGCTGGAGTGCAGTGGCCAGATCTCAGCTCACTGCAAGCTCTGCCTCCCGGGTCCACGCCATTCTCCTGCCTCAGCCCCCCGAGTAGCTGGGACTACAGGCGCCCGCCACCACGCCTGGCTAATTTTTTGTATTTTTTTTAGTAGAGACGGGGTTTCACCGTGTTCGCCAGGATGGTCTCGATCTCCTGACCTCGTGATCCAACCGTCTCGGCCTCCCAAAGTGCTGGGATTACAGGCTTGAGCCACCGCGCCTGGCCTTATTTTTACTTTTTGAGACAGAGTCTCACTCTGTTGCCCAGGCTGGTGTGTAGTGGCATGATCTTGGGTCACTGCAACCTCTGCCTCCAAGGTTCAAGCAATTCTCTGATTTTTGTATTTTTAGTATAGGCGGGGTTTCACCATGTTGGCCAGGCTGGTCTCGAACTCCTGACCTCAGGTGATCCGTCCACCTCAGCTTCCCAAAGTGCTGGGATTACAGGTGTGAGCCACTGCGCCCGGCCAAGTTTTTATATTTTGTTGTAGAAATAGGAGTCTCATTTTTGCCCAGACTCAAACTCCTGGCCCAAGCAGTCCTCCTGCTTTGGCCTTCCAGGTGTGGCCTTCCCCATGCCTGGTCAGAGGAGGTCATCTTTCCTCCTATAGGTCTTGCCCCATGGCTTGGCCCTACATGGGCTGGTGACCAACTGGCCACTTCTGTAACTTCTAGGTGGTTAACCACAAGGTTAAGCCTCAATAAACTGCCCAGCTATTGGTGCAGATTACCAAAGGTGTCACCTCTTTGGTGCTCACCATCCCCACTACTTTGAGTTCAGCCCATTGGCTACTTTGTCCACAGCTGGTATCAAACCATATGGTGTCAGTACTAGGGTGGACAGTGGCAGCAGCCCAGGGAGCAGAAGCATCCCAGCTAGACCCATCTGTATACCATGTCTCATTAGGAATGGGGGGGGAACACCCTTTCTTAGGCGGTGAAGGCCCAGGGTCTGGGGGTGCCTCAGGCCCCCACAGCCTTATCTTGCATTAGGACTACAGGTGCCAAGACCTCTTACGACTCTGCTACTAAGGGACTTGTACCCAGCATATTCCGCTGCTCGAAGTACGTGCCCCGCTTTGCCAAAGTGGATGTCTACGCTGTCCCAGTCCAGGAGTTGTTACCCGTGAACGTATCCACCCCACTGTTGAGTACATCATCTGCATGATGACTGTAGCCCATCCTGCGTGCTTTCAGGAACCTGAACGGCAGCATATACAGTTGCTAGCTGTCTCTCTATCAAAGAATATTGGAGCTCAGCTCCCTTCCATAGTTAGGACCAAAAGCCTCCTGGCATTCCCAAGCACTCCATGTGCTGCCACAGGCTCCAACCGAAACCATCCAGCTGCACATCCAGCTCCAACATGCACATCCAGCTCAAATGGGTGCCCCTGGTCAACTACCCACAGGGCTTGTGCCTGCTGAATAGCCTTCTTGGCTGCTAGGAAGGCGGTCTCAGCCACACCATCCCAATCTCAGGCAAGACGGGCATTGACGCTTCTAAATCTGCAAGAGAATCAGAGGTTAACATAATATTATCAACGCGACCGTGACATATGGTGGGGCTATGCATATAGCCCTGCGGCAACACTGACATTTCATTGTCACCGTCCCATGAAGTCAAACTGTTTTTGGCTCTCTGGAAAAGACTTGGATTAGCCAAGTCTACCACATAGTGCTACTGTCCCAATTCTGTTGTCAGGCGGTCCATCAAATTTGTGATAGACGGCACAACTGCCAAGCCATATAAAATATCCACCCCTAGAATGTATTTACACAAACGGCCAATGCCAAGGTGTAAAGATACAGGTTTCACTTTCATTGATCAGTTTTCGTAGCTGTCTATGAAGCCTTGCCTGGAAACTTATCCAGATTCCCATAGAAAAGGGTGCAATCTGCACTGGTACCTACCAGCGCAAGCACCCGCTGTACACATTAAACGGAAGAGGCTCTACCGCCCTGCCCGGCTGCAGCACGCAGTCTTTGAGCCGAAGCGCCTGGGTGGGACTGGGTCGCATATCAATGTCCTTCTCCCACTTGGGCCTTTTCTGGAATTGCTGCTCCGGAGACAACTGTTTCCACAAAGTTAAGAGCACTTCATAGGGCTGCTTATAGATTTTTTTTTCTCAGTCAACACTGGCGAAAATCAGATCTACCCACATCTGTGAACATGCCACTCTTTGGGTCCCCCTTTCTCCCATGGGGAGGCCCCTTGTGGGTGGGGCATCTTCCCCTTCTGTACCACGTGGAGCCCTGGGTCCTGCTGACAGCCTTCTGATGGACCACTGGCTCACTCCGCAATGGGGGTTCTTCCTCCTCGGTATCAGACCAAGTGAGGGTCTCTGGCCAAGACGACGGACCCAGGCCTGCGTTCACCGCAGCTTCAGCTCATTTTCTGAGCTGTGTAGCTGGGCCTCCAGGCTCCCTGCCTGTACCTGGAGGGCTCTTACCTGCACTGCATCCCTCAGGGACTGGGTGTGTACTTTTCCTAGCGCAGTAAAAATGCCCACCCAACTCTGCCGGCAAGAGCTTGCTCTTTCTCAGTGCTCTGTGCTTCCAGCTGCCCCAGTGCCTTCTCTGTGCTTGCGGGGGACCCATCCACTGCTGTCCAGTTTACCACCGGAGCCCATCTGAGCAGCACAGCTGCTGCCGGGTACCACAGCCCACGCTGCAGCCACATGGCAGCCCCAAAATCAGCGGAGGCCAAAGGGTCACTCACCCCAGGATCCTGCTTGTGAAGCCAATTGTCGGGTTCTAGCCCAAACTGAGGTCCGAAGGGAGTCGGTGAGGTGGTGAGTAGCTGGGAAAACACTCAAGGAGTTTGACATGGCTTTACTCTTTAAATGTGAGCGAGCCTGGGCATGAGCCATATGTACAGTGTCAGCAGGGTAGTTGTACCTTTTACAGACAATAGTGGCTCCAAGCCAAGCACGAGCTCACGTGGGTGATCACATAATGCGCCTCACGTGGCGTGGTTACATAATGAGCAGAGATGTGCGCCTGTGCTCCAAACTCACTGAGTCATGCTGGACTGGATGTCTGCCTCGGCCTATTCTTGACCACAGCACATCCTTTTTCCTTACAGCACTGTACTCCAGCCTCAGTCTGGGCAACATACAAAGGCTTCATCTCAAAAAAAAAAAAAAGGGAGCTAGTTTACATAATAATAGGTTGCCACCTTATATAAGATCCTACAGTTGAGCACGGTGGCTCACACCTGTATTCCCAGCACTTTGGGAGGCCAAGGTGGGTGGATCATTTGAGGCCAGGAGTTCGAGACCAGCCTGGCCAACATGGTGAAACTCCGTCTCTACTAAAAATATAAACATTAACTGGGCATGGTGGCATGCGCCTGTAATCCCAGTGACTCAGGAGGCTGAGGCGGAAGTTGCAGTGAGCTGAGATTGCGCCACTGTACTCCAGCCTGGGTGACGGAGTGAGACGCATCTCAAAAAAAAAAAAAAAAAAAAAGAAAAAAAGTCCTACAGAGCAGCTGTTGGTAAAACTTGGGTTCTTCAGCGTCTAGTCCAAACTGACCTTTTCTGAAACTTGCTTCTGCCAGTAAACAAATTATCAGAAAACAGAGGTGGTTTTCAAAATATTTAACAACCTAGGGTTTGCTGGCCTTAGTAAGGTCAGGCATTAGCCCTCCAATTGCTGGCTGTGAGATCCTGAGACGGGGTGGTCAGAGGTTACTTATGGAAATATTTCAATATTTTTGTAACTTTTATAGCCCCCGGGGAACTCCCTGACTGAATCTCCAACTCTTTCTCACAAAGGCCACAGAGGCCTTGTAACTCCCAGCTTCATTTGCATTGGAAATAGAGGAGGAGTGGGGCCCATGGCCATTGAGTCCAGGTGTTTGTGGTTAGCCACTGTTAAGTGCTTCATGTATCTGATTGAAACGTCACTTGCAACCCTTGGGGAATTTTAAAAAACACTCTAAGACAAGCCTTCCTGCTCTTATGATATAGTGCTCTTATTACCTTCTCATTATTTGATGTTTCATGAATTAAACGTAGTTTATTGCGTACCCACCATATAGACTGGGACAAAAATGGAGAACAAGGCTGGGCCGAGTGCAGTGGTGTTTACAACTGGTTTGTAACTGGTTTACAACAATTTCTTTGTTCCTTCTCCATTCCCATTGCTTCACTTGACTAGCCTACAAAAAAGGAGAACAAGATGACAAGGTTCCAGATCTCCCACAGCCTATATTCTAGTGGGGAGAGACAGACCTAAAAAAAGCAGCTAATTAGATTAGCCTGGGAATATGTATTACATTAGATATGGTGTGTATTAGTCTGTTTCCACGCTGCTGATACAGACATTCCTGAGACTGGGCAATTTACAAAATAAAGAGCTTTATTTGACTTATAGTTCCACATGGCTGGGGAGGCCTCACAAACATGGCAGAAGGCAAGGAGTAGCAAAGTCACATCTTACATGGATAGTGGCAGGCAAAGAGAGCCTATGCAGGGAAAATCCCATTTTTAAAACCATCAGATCTCCTGAGACTCATTCACTAGCATAAGAACAGCACAGGAAAGACCTGCCCCCATAATTCAATCATCTCCCACTTGGTTCCTCCTAAGGCGTGTGAGAATTGTGGGAGTTATAATTCAAGGTGAGATTTGGCGGGGGACACAGGCAAACCATAATAATCCACCGCTGGCCCCTCCCAAATCTCATGTCCTCACATTTCAAAACCAGTCAGGCCTTCCCAACAGCCCCCCTAAGTCTTAACTAGTTTCAGCATTAACTCAGAAGCCCACAGTCCAACATCTCATCTGAGACAAAGCAAGTCCCTTCCACCTATGAGCCTGTAAAATCAAAAGTAAGCTAGTGGCTGGGCGCGGTGGCTCATGCTTGTAATCCCAGCATTTTGGGAGGCCGAGGCAGGCGGATCACAAGGTCAGGAGATCGAGACCATGGTGAAACCCTGTCTCTACTAAAAATACAAAAAAAATTAGCCTGTAGTCCCAGCTACTCAGGAGGCTGAGGCAGGAGAATGGCGTGAACCCAGGAGGCGGAGCTTGCAGTGAGCCGAGGTTGAGATCGCGCCACCGCACTCTAGCCTGGGCGACAGGGCGAGACTCTGTCTCAAAAAAAAAAAAAAAAAAAAAAAAAAGTAAGCTAGTTACTTCCTAGGTACAATGCAGGTACAAGTATTGGGTAAATACAGCTGTTCAGAATAGGAGAAATTGGTCAAAACAAAGGGGTAACAGGGCCCACACAAGTCCGAAATCCAGTGAGACAGTCAAATTTTAAAGGTCCACAATGATCTCCTTTGACTTCTGGTCTCACATCCAGGTCTCACTAATGCAAGAGGTGGGTTCCCATGGTCTTGGGCAGCTCCAACCCTGTGGTTTTGCTGGGTATAGCCTTCCTCCCAGCTACTTTCACAGGCTGGCCTTGAGTGTCTGCAGCTTTTCCAGGCACACAGTGCAAGCTGTCGGTGGCTTCTGGGGTCTGGAGGATGGTGACCCTCTTCTCACAGCTCCACTAGGTGGTGCCCAGTAGGAATTCTGTGTGGGGGCTCCGACCCCACATTTCCCTTTCACACTACCCTAGCAGAGGTTCTCCATGAAGGCCCTGCCCCTGCAGCAAACTTCTGCCTGGGCATCCAGGCATTTCCGTATATCCTCTGAAATCTAGATGGAGGTTCCCAAACCTCAGTTTGTGACTTCTGTGCACCCGCAGGCTCAACACCACATGGAAGCTGCCAAGGCTTAGGGCTTCTGCCCTCTGAAGCCACAGCTTGAACTGTACCTTAGCTCCTTTTAGTCACAAATGCAGTGGCTGGGACATAGGGCACCAAGTCCCTAGACTACACACAGCAGAGAGACCCTGGGCCCAGTCCATTAAGACATTTTTTCCTCTTAAACCTCCGGGCCTGTGATGGAAGGGGCTGTAGCAAGGGTCTCTGATATGCCCTGGAGACATGTTCCTCATTGTTTTGGGGATTAACATTTGGCTTCTCATTACTTGTGGATATTTCTGCAGCTGGCTTGAATTTCTCCTCAGAAAATGGGATTTTCTTTTCTATCACATGGTCAGGCTACAAATTTTCCAAACTTTTATATTCTGTTTACCTTTTAAAACTGAATGCTGCCAGACACAGTGGCTCACACCTGTAATCCCAGCACCTTGGGAGGCTGAGGTGGGCAGATCATCTGAGGTTGGGAGTTCGAGACCAGCCTGACCAACATGGAGAACCCCATCTCTACTAAAAATACAAAAATTAGCCAGGCATGGTGGTGCATGCCTGTAATCCCAGCTACTCTGGAAGGTTGAGGCAGGAGAATCACTTGAACCTGGGAGGCAGAAGTTGCAGTGAGCCAAGATCATGCCATTGCACTCCAGCCTGGGCAACAAGAGCAAAACTCTGTCTCAAAAAAAAAAAAAACAAAAAAAGAAAGGAAAAGAAAACTGAATGCTTTTGGCCAGGCACAGTGGCTCACGCCTGTAATCCCAGCACTTTGGGAGGCTGAGGTGAGTGGATCACCTGAGATCAGGGGTTCAAGACCAGCCAGGCAAACATGGTAAAACCCTGTCCCTACTAAAAATACAAAAATTAGGCAGGCGTGGTGGTGTGTGCCTGTAATCCCAGCTACCTAGGAGCCTGAGGAAGGAGAATCACTGAAACCTGGGAGGCAGAGGCCGCAGTGAGCTGAGATCACACCACTGCACTGAAGCCTGGCGACAGAGAGAGACTCCATCTCAAAAACAAAAACAAAACAAAAAAACTGAATGCTTTTAACAGCATGTAAGTCACTTCTTGAATGCTTTGCTTCTTTGAAATTTCTTCTGCCAGATAACCTAAATAATTTTTCTCAAGTCCAAAGTTCCACGAAACTCTAGGGTGGGGCCAAAATGCAACCAGTCTCTTTGCTAATACAAAACAAGAGTCACCTTTGCTCCAGTTTCCAACGAGTTCTGCATCTCCATCTGAGACCACGTCAGCCTGGATTTCATTGTCCATGTCATTATCAGCATTTTGCTCAAAGCCATTCAACAAGTCTCTAAGGAGTTCCAAACTTTCCCACATTTTCCTGTCTTCTTCTGAGCTCTCCAAACTGTTGCAACCTCTGCCTGTTCTCCATTTCCAAAGTGGCTTCCACATTTTGGTTGTCTTTTCAGCAACACCCCACTGTACTGGTACCAATTTGCTGTATTAGTCCGTTTTCATGCTGCTGATGAAGACATACCCGAGACTGGGTAACTTACAAAGGAAAGAGGTTTGTTGGACTTACAGTTCCACATGGCTGAAGAGGCCTCACAATCATGGCAGTAGGTAAGGAGGAGCAAGTCACGTCTTACATAGATGGTGGCAGGCAAAGAGAGCTTGTGCAGGGAAACTCCTGGGTTTTTTAGTTTCTTTGTTGTTTTTCTTTGAGACAGAGTTTCACCGTGTTGCCGAGGCTGGAGTGCAGTGGTGTGATCTTGGCTGTCTGCAACCTCTGTCTCGCAGGTTCAAGCAATTCTCCTGCCTTAGCCTCCCAGTAGCTGGGATTACAGGTGTCCGCCACCATGCCTGGCTAATTTTTCTGTATTTTTCCAGAGATGCTATCTGAGCTGCCAAGTGAAACGGTTTCATTTTCTTGGGCAAATACTCGAGGTTCCTTGTCCCAAGCCACAGAACATTAGGATGCAGACATACAAAGAGTGAGGTTCACAGCAGAAGTTTAATAGGTGAAAGAGAAGAGCTCTCTGCACAGAGAGAGGTCCTGGAGAAAATGGATTTGTGGCAAGGCACGGTGGCTCACACCTGTAATCCCAGCACTTTCAGAGGCCGAGGTGGGTGGAATACTTGAGGTAAGCAGTTCAAGACAAGCCTGGCCAACATGATGAAACCCTGTCTCTACTAAAAATGCAAAAATTAGCCGGGGGCGTGGTGGCATGTGCCTGTAGTCCAGCTACCTGTGAGGCCAAGGCAGGAGAATTACTTGAACCCGGGAGGTGGAGGTTGCAGTAAGCTGAGATCATGCCACTTCACTCCAGCCTGGGTGACAAAGCAAGACTTCATCTAAAAAAAAAAAAAGTGGGTTGCTGCTTCCACAGTGAAGTGCAGAAGGTTTTACAGATAAGCTTGAGGAGGTGGTGTTTGGTTTACAGAGGACATGAAAGATTGGTTGGAACAGGTGTGCCATTTGCATAGCATGTGAATAAGCTGGCCAAGAAGCTGGCCACCGCCACCCTAATCTTTTATTATGAAAATAGGTTCTCTACCTGGCCGGTACCACATTGCCTGTTCCTTTACTGTACATGTGGTAACAAAGAAAAGGAAGACGGGGCTTCCATGTTGAACATACCTGGCTTCTAGGTAGCCCTTTTCTGTTGGCACCGTTGCCGGCATTCACCTGTGTGAGCTTCTAGCTTGCTTATCAATGTCTGCAACTCGATTTTTCAGGCTGCTCTTTGTTAGAAAAGAAATGATTTTGGGACTGCTTTTTGTTGAAAGGAAAGCCTTTCCAAGGATTCCTTTTTCCTCACTATCTGCCTAAATAATTTATTTCTAGATCCTGTATCATATCTCCCCGCTCCGGGGCGGTAACCCTAACTGTTGTTAGGGGGTGTCGGATGATGACCTTTTGTTTTTTGGCTGCTTTCTGCTGAAGAGGGGCATCTCGTGGGGGACAGCATCTAGGGCTTTTCCTGGGGTTGATTTAAGGGTCCTCAGAAGAAGGACATGTCCATACGTGGTTCCATCTGCAGCACCACTTGGAGTTTAATTGCTTCTAGGCAATAAGAGACAAATTTTACAATAAGGTTTAGAATATAGCATTTATTGTGGCCGGGTGCAGTGGCTCACGCCTGTGATCCCAGCACTTTGGGAGGCCGAGACGGGAGGATCACGAGGTCAGGAGATCGAGACCATCCTGGCTAACACGGTGAAACCCCGTCTCTACTAAAAATACAAAAAATTAGCCAGGCGCGGTGGTGGCGCCTGTAGTCCCAGCTACTCAGGAGGCTGAGGCAGGAGAATGGAGTGAACCCGGGAGGTGGAGCTTGCAGTGAACTGAGATCATGGCACTGCACTCCAGCCTGGGCGACAGAGCAAGACTCCATCTCAAAAGAAAAAGAAAAGAATATAGCATTTATTTATTTTTAAATAATTTTATTTTATTTTTCATGGTTTTCTTGTGTGTCTTTTTTGTTTTTTGTTTTTTGTTTTTCTCAGACAGAGTCTTTTCTGTTGCCCAGGCTGGAGTGCAGTGGCGCAGTCTTGGCTCACTGCAACAGCTGCCTCCCGGGTTCAAGCAATTCTCTGCCTCAGCCTCCTGAGTAACTGGGATTACAGGCACCCACCACCATGCCCAGCTAATTTTTGTATTTTAAGTAGAGATGGGCTTTCACCATCTTGGCCAGGCTGGTCTTGAACTCGTGACCTTGTGATCCCCTTGCCTTGGTCTTGCAAAATGCTGGGATTACAGGCATGAGGCACTGCACCTGGCCCAGAATATAGCCTTTAAATATGAGTATTAAAATTTCCACTATTGACCAGGCGTGGTGGCTCACGCCTGTAATCTCAGCACTTCGTTAGGCTGAGGCAGGCGGATCATCTGAGGTCAGGAGTTCGAGACCAGCCTGGCCAACATGGTGATACCCTGTCTCTACTAAAAATAAAAAATTAGCTGGGCATGGTGGCATACACCTGTAATCCCAGCTACCCGGGAAGCTGAGGAAGGTGAATCACTGGAACTCGGGAGGCAGAGGCTGCAGTGAGCTGAGATCATGCCAATGCACTCCAGCCTGGGTGAGAGAGCAAGACTCCATCAAATTAAAAAAAAAAAATACCAGTATTATTGGGAGTACTATAGACCACAACCATGACAGTAGAGTTTGTTTGATACCTGCTAGCCATTCTGATGGGTTATACTACTGGTTTGCCTTCAGCAGGTGTTACTGTACTTTATCAGAAGCATTAATATAAAAGTAACTTTTTTTTTTTTGAGACAGAGTCTTGCTCTGTCGCTCAGGCTGGAATGCAGTGGCATGATCTTGGCTCACTGCAACCTCCGCCTCCTGGGTTCAAGCGATTCTTCTGCCTCAGCCTCCCATGTAGCTGGGACTACAGGCATGCACCACCATGCCCAGTTAATTTTTGTATTTTTAGTAGAGATGGAGTTTCACCATATCAGCCAGGCTGATCTTGAACTCCTGACGTTGTGATCTGCTCACCTTGGCCTCCCAAAGTGCTGGGATTATAGGCATGAGCCACTGCACCAGGCCTAAAAGTAACATTTTTTTTTTTAATGGATAAGTGGGCATTTGATTTGGTGACTAGAGTAACTTTATTTTTATAATTTATTATTACTATTATTATTTGAGAGAGTCTTACTCTGTTGTCCAGACTGGAGTGCAGTAGCGTGATCTCAGCTCACTGCAACCTCCACCTCCCAGGTTCAATCGATTCTCCTGCCTCAGCCTCGTAAATAACTGGGATTACAGGTGCGTGCCACCATACCTGGCTAATTTTTTTTACTTTTAGTAGAGATGGGGTTTCACCATGTAGACCAGGCTGTTCTCAAACTCCTGACGTCAGGAGTCCACCTGCCTCGGCCTCCCAAAGTGCTGGGATTGCAGGTGTGAGCCACTGTGCCCAGCCAAGGGGATTATTTTTAAGACAGACTTACAAGCATTAACAACCTGTTTGACTGTTTTTATTAAGTTCTCTCATGAAAAAAAGAAAAAGAACTCTGAGCACACTGTTAAGTTTTATCCTTTCCCGAGTGAAAAGCTTGGTGAAGGATTTTAAGGACTTTCCACTGGCTGGAGGCTGGCAAGTGGCGCTTGTTATCCTCTGACTGTAGCCATCCTGAGGGCTGAAAAGTTTACCCTCGGGAGAGGGCCCATTCTATCTCTGCAGGGGAGCATTGAGGCTTAATTTCTCTTATGGAGCCTTCCCAGATTAGAGGGGCTTCAAGTGTGTTGATGCTCTGAGGCTTCCTTGCTGCTGACTTAGCTGCCTGATGAGCTAACTTGTTTTGTTTCCTTTGGCTATTTAATTTGTTCCCTTCTGATGTCCCTTACAATGCATTACTGCTACCTCTCATGGAAGGAAAACTGAGGATAGTAACCTGTTAATTCCTGGCAGTATTTTATAGGGGATCCATTAGCAGTAAGAAAGTGTCTTTCCTTCCAAACGGCAGCATGAGCATGAGGAACTAAGAAAGCATACTTGGAGTCTGTAAATGTTAGCTAGCTTTCCCTTGCTTAATTCAAGTGCTCTTGTAAGAGCTGTCAGTTTAGCTAGTCGAGTGCTTGTGCCTGGAGAGAGGGGTACACTGTTAATAATACCATTCAGAGAGACTACTGCATATCCTGCCTCATGGTCTCCCTGCTTCAGAACGGAACTTCCATCTGTGAAGAGGGTCCAGTCTGGATGAATGGGGACGACAGCCTCATTAATGAGGTGGAGATCCTGAACTAATCTCCATTCCCCACTGGGTTTTTGCATTCCTAATATTGGGGTGCAGGACCTTAACAGTGCAGGACCTGTTACAGGGTTTGAGGAGGTCCTGCATCTTTAGGTTAATAATGGCTTCTAGCACTTTCCTAGCTTCTGGCTTTAGGGGATATTGTTTCTGGTTAGGAAAAGAAGTAGGATCCTTACATTGGATCTGGATTGGCCTCGTAGTTATGGCTTGACCTATTCTTCTGGATTAATATTAGCTTCCACCAGTGAGAAGAGTTTGTCCAGGTCTGTAAGGATGCTGGCCCCCATGCAAGCTCAAATCTCTTTACTTAATAAAGAAGTGGGATTTTTCAGGCATGATTAAAAAGGCATGTGTCAATAATAGGTCCCCCCAAGTACAACTAAGGGGTTGAGAAAACTATCAGGTTAGAATCTTTCCTGAAGACACCCGTCACAGTTGCACTTATGGGAAGAGGGGAGTCTTGGATTAAAGGGAAGAAGAGAGAAGCTGGCTCCAGCTTCCAGAAGGAGGTCACCCTCCTTCCTTCGATTTCCAGAATCACCTGGGGTTCCTGTGCGGTAATGGCAGTTCAAGCTGCTGGAGCTGGGGGTTTGAGCCCCGGGACCAGTGAGTCCTATTGGACTATCTGTGAGACTGGTTCTGAACCCAGTGACCTACATCTCCAGGGGCAGTCCGTTTCCAGCGGTCTCTGCCACAGGCTGGACAGGGTCGAGGTTGCTTCCTCTTGTTGCCTGGGCACTCCTTATTTTTTTATTTTATTTTATTTTTTTGAGACAGAGTCTCGCTCCGTCACCCAGGCTGGAGTGCAGTGGCGTGATCTCGGCTCACTGCAAGCTCTGCTTCCCGGCTCCATGCCATTCTCCTGCCTCAGCCTCCGGAATAGCTGGGACTACAGGCGCCTGCCACCACGCCTGGCTAATTTTTTGTATTTTTAGTAGAGACAGGGTTTCACTGTGTTAGCCAGGATGGTCTCGATCTCCTGACCTCGTGATCCGCCCGCCTCGGCCTCCCAAAGTGCTGGGATTACAGGCGTGAGCCACCATGCCTGGCTTACCTGGGCACTCCTTCTTAAAGTGTCGTAACTTGCCACACCAGTAGCAAGTAGCAGATGCATCTTGGGGATCCTGGACTTCGCAAGCCTGCAAAGCAGCCACTAGAGCCTCTGTCCTCCTCTTGTGTTTCCTTTCTTCATCCTGGGCCTCCTCCTTGTCTCTTTTATAAAAGACCGAGGTGGTCTCCCTCAGGAGGTTTTCCAAAGTGCTCTCTGGTCCTATAGCCTGCTTCTGCAATTTCCTTCTCATATTGGGAGCTACCTATATAATAAACTTTTCCTTGAGGATGAGCAGTCCCTTGACTGAATCAGGGAATAAAGGGGTATGTTTTATTAGTGCCTCTCTCAGCCTTTCCATAAAGGCTGTGGGATTCTTCTCTGGCTTTCGGTCTAACATGAACAGTTTAATTAAGAGGTTTCGTCCTAGGTTTTCATAGGCCTTACAATATGCACCTTGAAAAGTGTTTCCTTTTCCATTCTGTGGAATAGAAAAGGGGTTCCATTCTGTGGAGTTATTGGGGCTCCAATCAGGGTTGTCAAAAGATACTGCCTCTCTTCCTATTGGGAATGATCATTGCCCTATTTCTTCACTTTCCCTATTTACTCTTTTCCTTGTTGGCCTACTATCAGAGACATATTGCTCACTCTGAACTTACCTGCTGCCTGGAGAGCTGCATGATTTTCAGCTGTGGTTAGGCTTTGGCTTAAGAGCAGCATAACATCCCTCCATGAGAGGTAAAATACCTGAGTTAAATTTTGGAAAGCTTCTATATACTTATTGGGATCATCAGAAAATCAGCCTAGGCCTCCCTTTATTTGCCTAAGGTCCTGCAATGAGAAGGGAACTTGAACCCTAGTGGCATTACCTCCACTGGGCATTTCCTGTAGGTGTAAGAGTGAAGCTGGGGGAGTGGAGAGTTTTAGAGATGGTGGAGCTGGAGGGGCTGATGGTGCAGTTGGACGGGGGCCCAAATAAGAAGGGAAAAAGTGGCTCAGACACTGAACAGCTGCCTCAGATGGTTCCCCCGGAAGTTGCTTCTCTAGTTTTGGGGATTCATTCCCTTTGGGCCTGCCTGATATGACTGCTAAAAGAGTGGAGTCCATTGTGTGAGACCTCCAAAGGTCTGGCAAGGCCATACCCTTATGCAAAAGAAAATGACCCGCCACTTTTTTCTTCAAAGTCCTGGGGTTAAAGGAGTCCCAGTGCTTCAGTATGCACTCCACAGGAGTGCAGGTCAAAGATGGTCTGCTACCCATCTACAAAGAGAAGCAGGAAAAAGGTGTTCCTTTGGTCTTCTTCCTTTCCTTTGGAATGGCCCAGGGTGGATGAGGAGACAGTGGGGTTGTTCCCCCAACTGTTTTTCTTCCTTGGTTCCTGAGCCCCGGCATCCATTAAAGGTGCTGCCCATGGATGCAGACATGACCCTCAGCCATGGAACTGGAGGAACGAAGCGATTGGTATTAGTCACACTCACCCATGCAGCTCCAGTCCTCCACTTGTGATTTTCCTCTGACCTCTTAGACTTGTGTGATCCGTGTGATTCTCTGATAAATGGATCTCGGGAAAGACTGTGTAACAGTTGCATTTGGGCAAGGCCGCTTAATGGAGGGAGTACACTGGTTTGAGCGCTATAATTTGCTATTATGGCCTGAACTAAAGTATTTATTCTTGCCAGGCATGGTGGCTCACGCCTGTAATCCCAGCACTTTGGGAGGCCGAGGTGGGAGGATCACCTGAGGTCAGGAGTTCGAGACCAGCCTTATGAATATGGTGAAACCCCGTCTCAACAAAAAATACAAAAATTAGCCGGGCATGGTGGCACAGGAGAATCCCTTGAATCTGGGAGGCGGAGGTTACAGTGAACTGAGATCGTGCCACTGCACTCCAGCCTGGATGACAGAGCGAGACTCCATCTCAAAAAAAAAAAAAAAAATTAATTAAGTATTTATTCTTAGGCAGTAGCTGTGGTTAATTTCTGGACATAAAATCCCCTTAATATTGAAGTACCATTTTGACTGGAGGCAGAGTAGGTGCTTTAAAAGAATGTAGGGACCGAATGGCAGTTTTCCTGCTGGTGGGACTGTATCAAGGCTAAAATTTGGTTTTGGAGGACATTTTCCTCATTATTGTTGAAGGCAGAGTCTTCCTGTTTAGAGAAGGGGACATAAAGCCTGGTCTCTACTAGAGGAGCACGAAAAGGGAGAACTGGGAGGCTGGAGTGTTTTGGGAAAGGACCAACAGTGCGCTTCATGGAGAGGATTCCTATTCCACTAGGTGGCTCTGTTGACCTTGAAATGCCATGTGCTCTCTGGGCCAAGGGTAAAGACAGACACATTCAGTGGGGGTGGGAGGGAACCCTCTGTTCCCATAAAATCACAAAAACGGCAATCCCTTGAGCTATATTCCCAGTTACTACGGCATTTTACTGATCTTGCCTAACAGAATTACTTCCCTGAACTGTAAAAGTTCCTGCAGCACTGCATACAGACAGGGCTTAGGAGACATGGCTGTCAAAAATCGGAAGGGAGGAAAATTGTGATAGAAAAAGCTGGAGATCCTGTTGCTGACACCCAACAGGCAGTCAGTGGCTGAAGTCAGTCCAGAAGCCTCTGGATAACACCAGGGTGTTGCCCTGGACAGGAACTATGAGTTGCCTCTGGACCTCTTCTAGCCCCACATGATGGCTAGGCTCTCCACGAAAGGAAACCAGTTTGAAACAAAGCCAACATTCACAGCACCCTGAGGGCACTGAAGGATTCACTAAATTCTCCCCAGAAAGCTTCCTGAGTCTTGAGATTGGACCCATGCCCTAAAGGCATCTAGATGGCCATCAGATGCCCAGCATTTTGTTTAATTTTAAAAAGGAGAATGAGAGACCTCAAAATAAAAGGAAAGGGTTGGGGTCTGCTCTTATAGTCACCCTTCCAATGAATCTACCTTGAATCTCGGATGAGCCCCCACAATGAAGCGGCGTCATTGGCTGGGGTAAATACCTGAGATTCAGTGTCTCACAGCCACAGAACACTAGGACGTGGACACACAATGAGTGAGGTTCAGAGGAGAAATTTAATAGGTGAAAGAAAGAGAAGAGCTCTCTGTGCAGAGAGGTGCCCTGGAGAAAATGGGTTGCTGCTTCCGCAATGAAGTGCAGGAGGTTTTATAGATGAGCTTGAGGAGGTGGTGTTTGATTTACATAGGGTATGAAAGATTGGTCAGACCAGGTGTGCCATTTGCATAGTGTGCAGAGTCTGGCCGCCCCACCCTAATCTTTTATTACGCAGATGCGTTCTCTATCTGACTGGCACCATATTGCCTGGTTCTTTACCGTACACATGGTGACAAAGAAAAGGGAGGATGGAAAAAAAAAAGAAAAGGGAGGACGGAGCTTCCATGTTGAACATACCTGGCTTCCAGGTAGCCGTTTTCTATTGGCACCGTTGCCGGCATTCACCTGTGCAAGCTTCTAGCTTGCTTATCAATGTCTGCAACTCGATTTTTCAGGCTGCTCTTTGTTAGAAATGATTTTGGGGCTGCTTTTCGTTAAGAAAAGCCTTGTCAAAGACCCCTCTACCCTCACTATCTGCCTAAATAAATTCTTTCTAGCTCCTGTATCACAAGGATCCAGTTATGAGAAAAGCTACTGGGGGTTAGAGTCAAGGAGGGGGTAGAAGTACGAGTGCAGAAGAAACAAGCTGGAGTGGGTGGAGCTTCTTGAGTCAGGGAAAAATGAAAACACCTGTTTCAGGTGTAAGCTGACCTGGATTATGTCTCATGAGGTTTGGGTTTCATACCCAGCACATTGGTACATTGTTTGGAGGTTCTAAGCAAGGAGGAGAATGAGATCTGATTTTTCTTTTTTTGAGAGTGAATCTTGCTCTGTCACCCAGGCTGGAGTGCAATGACACAATCTCGGCTCACTGCATCCTCCACCTCCCAGGTTCAAGCGATTCTCCTGCCTCAGCCTCCTGAGTAGCTGGGATTACAGGCATGTGCCATGATGCCCGGCTAATTTTTGCATTTTTAGTAGAGATGGTTTTTGCCATGTTGGCCAGCTGGTCTCAAACTACTGACCTCAAGTGATCTACCTGCCTTGGACTCCCAAAGTGTTAGGATTACAGGCATGAGCCACCACAGCTGACCTGATTTTGTTTTAAACAGGTCATTCTGGCCGCAGTATAGAAAGTGCATTGCAGGAGGGGAAACAGATGAAAAGGGAATCAGGGAGGATAAGTGACCATTATAGCAGTAGGCAAGAATGGATTGGATTAGAGTAGGGCTCAACATCCCTTTCTTTTGTACAGGGTCAGAGAACATTTCAGGCTTTGTGGGCTACTTATGGTTTCTGTCATAAGCTCTTTGTCTTTTTTTTTTTTTTCTTTTTATTTACTTATTTTTAGGGATGGAGGTCTTGCTATGTCACTCAGGCTGGCGTCAAACTCTTGGACTGAAGGGATCCCTGTGCCTCAAGTACAGCTGCAGATCACTGTGGCCTTCTTTCTTCTTCTTCCTTCTTCTTCCTTCTTTCTTCCTCCTTCTCCTCCTCCTCCTTCTTTCTTCTTCCTCTTCCTCTTCCTCCTCCTTCTTTTTTTAAAACAATCCTTCAAAAATGTAAAAGCCATTCGTAACTAGACTTCAGGCATAGTCTGTTGATATCCAGACCAGAATGATAGCAGTGTGGGTTAAATGTCGTCAGATTAACAATTTACTTTCCATTTTTTTTCTCTTGAGATGCCCAGGCTGGAGTGCAGTAGCACAATCTCAGCTCACTGCAACCTCTGCCTCCTGGGTGCAAGCAATTCTCCTGCCTCAGTGTCCTGAGTAGCTGGGACTACAGGAGTGCGCCACCACACCTGGCTAATTTTTGTATTTTTGTAGAGATAGGGTTTTGCTATGTTGGCCAGGCTGGTCTTGAACTCCTGACCTCAGGTGATCTTCCCACCTGGGCCTCCCAAAGAGCTGGAATTACAGGTGTGAGCCACTGCGCCCGGCCTTACTTTCAAGACTGAACCATGTTTTCCAATTTTACCAAGAAGATAAAACTCTGAAAAATCAGTATTATGCAATCAGCAAGTTAGAGGTAAGATGAAAATTCCAGAAAATATTTGAACCTGGGACTATAGGACTAATGGAATTTCTGGAGATAGAAAAGTATTTAGAACACATGGGGATGAGGCTTTAATGGGAGCATTGAAGTATTCCCAAAGCCTAGGGCAAACTGTGGGCTGGATATTGGAATTTGCCAAGTGTTCCTAGAATTTCTGTAACAGCATTGTAATGGAGTAAACAGAGGCCAACCTCAGTTTATTGGTGGCAAAACCAGGACTCTGACCTGGGCCTACTGACATGGGTCCAGTGTTCTTTTTTTTTTTTACCCTTCATGCTTTGCAGTCTAGACATGTAGTTGTCTATGCAGTATTCTAATATGCATTTTTTGTTTTCTTGAAGTATCTGAAATGCATTTTTAAAGAAACTCTATGTAATGTCTTCTTTGGTCTTTAATTCAGACTCTTTAGTTGCTTTAGTTTGTTCTTTTTTTTTTTTGGGACAAAGTCTTGCTCTGTCACTCAGTCTGGAGTACAGTGGTACGATCTCGGCTCACTGCAACCTCTGTCTCCTGGGTTCAAGTAATTCTTCTGCCTCAGCTTCCCAAGTAACTGGGACTACAGGCATGCACCACCATGCCCGGCTAATTTTTGTATTTTTTAGTAGAGTTGGGGTTTCACCATATGCTGGCCAGGCTGGTCTCGAACTCCTGACCTTAGTTGATCTGCTCGCCTCGGCCTCCCAAAGTGTTAGGATTACAGGCATAAGCCACTGCACCTGGCATAGTTTGTTTTTGATTTTTTTGTTAGCAGGCTCGCTTTCTCTACCTCTGAAAAGCGGGGAGAAAGCTGTATTATGCAGAGATGATGAGAACAGGATATGTAGAAAGAGTCTATGCTAATCCAGTGGGAGGTGGCATATTCAGCTGTATTTACATGTAAAGAATGCACAGGGATGGTGATCGCAGCATTATTTGTATTAGCTGGTTTTGATTTCCTGAGCTCAAGTGATCCTCCCACCTAGGCCTCCCAAAGTCCTGGGATTACAGGCATGAGCCCCCGCTTCGGGCCTGAGAAGCTGTTAAAAAGAACAAAGATATGTCTACATGTGAACTGAGAAGGAAGGGTGCCAAGATATATTGCCAAAAGAATACAGTTTGGATAGTATCCTATTTGTGTAGGAGAAATGTATTCGTATATAATATTTTTATGTATGTGTGAAGACGATAGTGGCTGGGTGCTCTGGCTAATGCCAGTAATACTAGTGTTTTGAGAGGCCGAGGTGGGAGGATCACTTAAGGATAGGAGTTCAAGATCAGCATAGGTAACATAGTGAGACCTCACCTCTACAAAAAAATTGAGAAAATTAACCAGGTATGGGGGTGCACCCCTATAGTCCCAGCTATTTGGAAGGCTCAAATGGGAGGATCACTTGAGGCCAGGAGTTCAAGGTCAGCCTGGGCAACATAGGGAGACGCTATGTGCCTAAACAAAGAAGTAAATAAATAAATCAGGATAGTGAAGTGTTATTTACCTATCACTTAGCCAATCTTGTGTCAATGGCCCTCTCTCCTCCCTGGTAACTTAGTGGAGATTTAGCCATTTTTTTTCTTGAATAAATAATCCTTATCTTGTTGAAAGACCTTGGTTAATTTCCAGCACTCTGAAAACTGAAAAAGTTGATTTTGACAAAATTTTGCCAGTGTTTTGTGGCTTTTAGGGAGAAGACGATTTTCAGATGTTCTTACTCAACCATTTCTGCTGATGTGCTTGGCTGGAATCACTTAAAGCCAATTCCAGACATCATATAATTTAACTCACACATACTTCAGGACATGACAGGTAAAGATTTTATTTATTTATTTATTTATTTATTTATTTATTTATTTATTTATTTTTTGAGATAGAGTCTTGCTTTGTTGCCCAGGCTGGAATGAAGTGACACAATCTTGGCTCACTGCAACTTCCGCTTCTGTGGTTCAAGTGATTCTCCTGCCTCAGCCTCCTGAGTAGCTGGGATTACAGGCGCCCACCACCATGCCCAGCTGTTTTTTTTTTTTTTTTTTTCGTATTTTTAGTAGAGATGGGGTTTCACCACGTTGACCAGGTTGGTCTTGAAATCCTGACCTCAGGTGATCCGCCCATCTCAGCCTCCCAAAGTGCTGGGATTACAGGTTGAGCCACCATGCCCGGCCAACAGGTAAAGATTTTAAAAAATTAACAAAAAGGCCGGGCGTGGTGGCTCACGCCTGTAATCCCAGCACTTTGGGAGGCGGAGGCGGGTGGATCACAAGGTGAGGAATTCAAGACCAGCCTGGCCAAGATGGTGAAACCCCATCTCTACTAAAAATACAAACATTAGCCAGGTGTGGTAGTGCAAGCCTGAAATCCCAACTACTCGGGAGGATGAGGCAGAAGATATTGCTTGAACCTGGGAGGCGGGGTTGCAGTGAGCCGAGATCACACCACTGCAAATCCAGATAGCAAAAAAAAGGAAACACAGTAGCAGACAATGATTAAATAATGGCACATCCATACATAGACTATCATGCAGACATTACACAGTATCTAGCCTGGGCAACAGAAGCAAGACTCTGTCTCAAAAAAAAAATTAATGAAAATGTAGTTGTTACATATAATAAATTTTAAAATTCTTTAATGTCATCTAATACCCACCCAGTCTATGTTCAAATGTCCGTATTTTCTCAAAAATGTCTTTTTCCCCCCAGTTTGTTCAATTGGGATCCAAACAGGGAGTACACATTGCATTTGGTTGATATGCCTCTTAAGTCTCTAACCTGTAACAGAGAATCTCTAACAGTTTCTTTCCTCAGTTTTTAAATATTTTCTGGAAGAAAATGTATCACATGTAAAATTTTATACAATATAGAATATGGCTGATTGCATCCTTGCAGTATACTTAACAGGTTCATCTGTCTCCTGGTCAATTTAAAAAACAATTTTCCAGGAAGGGGCCTGTGAGGTTACAGGTGTGAAGGATTTTTGCCCTTGATTAGGCTGCCCCTCCAATTCAGCACATTTTAAAGATTTTCAGGGATCAGGACACTGCCTGAATGCTTCCTCTACCACTCCCAGTATAATTTCTAGGAACTGACCACTTGCTTGTCTTTTCTCTCTAACCTTTAAAACCCAACTGATGAGGGGACTTCTTAGGGTTACCTTCCTGACCCCACTCCCTACCTTCAGCCCATGAGAATCCTGCCTTCTATCCTGGCTTTCCTGCCTTGTACTCAGGGTGTCTATGGGTTCCTTCCATCCTATCCTAAACTTATCACACAGAACTGGAATTGTCCAGCCTCCTTACATATTTCTAGATATATATCAAAATAAGATTATACGGGCTGGGGGTGGTAGTGCATGGCCTGTAATCGCAGCACTTTGGGAGGCTGAGGCAGGAGGACTGCTTCAACCCAGGAGTTTGAGACCAGCTTGGGCAACATAATGAGATCTTGTCTCTACTAAAATTAGCTGGGTATGGGTGTCCTGGCCCAGGCCATTAGTCCGAGCTACTAGGGAGGCTGAGGTGAGAGAATCACTTGAACCTGGGAGGTTGCGGCTGCAGTGAGTTATGATCACCCTGGGGGACAGAGAGACCTTGTCTTTAAAAAAAAGAAAAAATATAGAAGATTATAAACATTTCTGATGTCATCATAAAAACTTTAGATACTGTGTAATGTCTGCATGATAGTCTATGTATGGATGTGCCATTATTTAATCATTGTCTGCTTCTGTGTTTCCTTTTTTTTTGGCTATCATTGATACCTCAAAGATTAGTACACTAATCTGATTCAGATTTCTGAGGCTATCCTTAGAACCGATTTTTGGAAGGGGATTATGGAGTCAAAAGTAAGACTTCTTTGAGACAGGTCTTACTCTTTTGCCCAGACTGAAGTGCACTGGTGCGATCTTGGCTCACTGCACCTGCCAACTCCTGGGCTCAAGTGATCTTCCCACCTCAGCCTCCCAAGTACCCATCACAGGAACGATCACAGGAACGCGGTCACAGGAACGCACCACGACGCGTAAAGATGGGGTCGCGCCATGTTCCCTAGGCTGGTACGATTCTTGATTCACATTGGAGAACAACTTGCTGTGCAATTATATTTTGAACCTCATCAAAATGGAATCATACAGCGTCCTCCTCTTTGTGCCTGAGTTAATAATATCTGATATTCGTTCAGGCTGTTGCGTTTATCCATAACTTCCTATTGCTCTGTAGAAATCTACCGCACGACTATACCATAATTTAGCCACTCAACTGCTGATGGGCATTTGGGTTACCAGTTTTTTATTACTACGAATAAACGTTCTATGGACATTTTTTTTTTTTTTTTTTTTGAGACAGAGTTTCGCTCTTTTTGCCCAGGCTGGAGTGCAATGGCGCGATCTCGGCTCACCGAACCTCCGCCTCCCGGGTTCAAGCGATTCTCCTGCCTCAGCCTCCCGAGTAGCTGGGATTACAGGCATGCGCCACCACCCCGGCTAATTTTGTATTTTTAGTAGAGACGGGGTTTCTCCATGTTGGTCAGACTGGTCTTGAACTCCCGACCTCAGGTGATCCACCTGCCTCGGCCTCCCAAAGTGCTGGGATTACAGGCGTGAGCCACCGCGACCGGCTCTATGGGCATTCTTGCACATGCCTTTGGTGGACGTATGCACTCACTCATTCCTCTTGAAGTGAAATTTCTGGGTCACCAGGTAAGCGTACACTTAGCTTTAGCAGAAACTGCAGCGTTTTTCCAAAGTGGTTGCACCGTGGGGCTGTTTTTCTATCTTGGTCGCTCGACTTTAAGCGAGGCGTAATCTAGAGGCACAACTGGATCGGGTAAGGCGTGGAGCCTGACTGCGTGCCGGGATCTGCCAGGGCTGCCACCAGCTGTACGAGTGACCAGACTCAGCAAGGTCCCACGGGGGCTTCCCACAGATCCACTCTCGGTGGGCTCGGTCCAACGACCCGCTCTCTCTGCCGCACCGGCCCCGTACAAATATACTCTTTCACACACTGGAAAACGGGGTGTTTTTCAGAGCATCCAGGTTAGGTCACACTGTAAAAAAAAAGTCAGCCCTGCGAAACGCAATCGCTTCCCCCATCCAGGAGGCAGCGCAGCCCTCCTCGCTCCGGAACAAAGGACGCGCTCGGCAGAGTCTAGCGGCCCGGCCCCTCACCTATGCACATGCGCAGATCGAGCCTTTCGGAGGCCCGCGGCCCAGGCGCGCGTGACGTAGCGCCGTCCGCCGGTGCGTGATGACCCCAGAGCGTGCGTTCTGTGGCTCATAGGGGAAGATGGCGGCTGCTCCTTTGGAGGAGCGGGATTGAGAGGATCGGAGTGGGGCGACCAGACAGGAGAGACATTCCCGGCTCTGAAGACGAACGCTTCGCTGGCCGTTAGGAGCTCTGCTCAAAGCCAGACGGTGAGTGCGGCGGCGACACGGGACTGCTCGCCTGCAGCAGGCAGCGGCACTCTCCGCCATTTTCAGGCTCGGCCGTTGCGTGCTTCGGGGGCCTGGACGGGCGCCTGGGCAAAGGTTGGAGGAACTGGGAGGATCGACCTCGGGGCGGCTCGTCGAGGCAGGTTTGAGCCTTATGGGAGGGGGCTGGAGGCCGGAGGCCAACTGGGAAAAGCGGGCATGGTAGAACTAAGGCCCTGACTGGAAGCGGTGGCGACGAGAAGACGTAAGTCAGGCCACGGTTAAGACGTGAAGTTTGGAGGGAAATGCATTTTAACTGAGGTTTGGGGCGGGAGTGGAAGGAGGTGGGCCGAGTTGAAGTGGTTGGTTGAAAGGGTCCTGGGAAGTTAACGTGAAATCTGCGAAACAGCTGAAGGCTTAGCCGTGATGTTATCGTGGCTTGAAATCGGTGTTTATAATAAGGATGAGGCTACAGCTTGACAGGCAAAGCCCTGCTTTTTTGGAGTAGTTGTATTTCTATTTGGTTTGTGCTAGATCCCTGTTTCCAATTTTAAGTTGTCTTCCGGCAACTAAGTAGTGAGGATCTTAGCATGCCCTCTTAAAAGAAATGACAATGAATGTTTGTACTTGGTTGTAACCCTTGGGATTAGTGGCCCCTTCCGGAGTAAGGAGGCGGCGGCGGCGGCAGGTCGGTAGGGAATTCCGTAATTGGATCTATTTAAATCAAATCAGAAAAATACGGGCTACTCGTAGAAAGCCTGTCAAGAATGTTTTCAAGTAGTTTCTACACACATGACCTTAAGTTGACTGTTCAGGAGCTTTGGAAGACATTAGAATATGAACAAAACTCCTGCACTGAAAGGAACAACTCGGGAGCGTGGAGTTTACTTTTTAAGTACACTCTGGAGAGCTGATGCACGCCGTATATACATATATATGTGTATGTATGTGTGTGTATATATATGTACATATGTAGCCTGTGAACGTGGTGCAGTGGTAAACCTACTTAATTCAAACCTTTTAGTGACAGTTATGCTAGTTGTACCTCTTGTGGCATTTTTCTTTTCCTCGCCTTAATTGCATTTGACCCATTTTTTATTACTGTAAGATACTTTTGCGTTTTTTGTCTCCTTGACCAGAAGAAGATAAAATATTGTATAGATTTGAGTTTTTGCTGAGACTTGAAGTTCCATATTTAGACTATCTTCTTGAAACTTGGGGAGACATTTTAACTTGTCTTTCCTGTACTCCTGGGAAGAATTTTGGTAGAAAGTTGGCTTATGGCCGGGCGCGGTGGCTCACGCCTGTAATCCCGGCACTTTGGGAGGCCAAGGTGGGCGGATCACCTGAGGTCAGGAGTTCGAGACCAGCCTGACCAACATGGCGGAACCCCGTCTCTACTAAAAATACAAAAATTAGCCGGGCGTGGTGGCGGGCGCCTGTAATCCCAGCTACTCGGGAGGCTGAGGCAAGAGAATCGCTGGAACCCAGGAGGCAGAGGTTGCAGTGAGCCAAGATCGCGCCACTGTACTCCAGCCTGGGCGACAGAGGAAGACTCCGTCTCAAAAAAAAAAAAAAAAAAAAAAAAAAGATTTTGGCTTATATATATTACAATGCTTTAGACAAAAATCTTTATCTGTGAAGCTGATGACTTAACTTGGATAATTTTCTTTGGTTGGGGAAAAATACTAAACAGATTTTGCCATCACGGTTTTATGTTGATGTTGACATAAGACTTTAATTATATTTTTACTAAGCACTTAAGGTATTTATTCAGAGCTCTCTTTGCTAAATAATAAGTTCATATACTTTTGCCATTACTTTGCGGGGGGAATGTTATTTGATTATGGCTGAAGGAACTGCTTCATGTTTCAGAATGGGATAGTAAGGTTACAGTAAAGCTTTACGATTACGACGAAGATATTGGTGAAAATTTTTTCACTTATAAATGTATTTGTGTAAATTTTTTTTTTTTTTTTTTTGAGACAAGAGTCTCGCTCTGTCACCCAGGCTAGAGTGCGGTGGCAGGTCTCAGCTCACGGCAAGCTCCACCTCCCGGGTTCACGCCATTCTCCTGCCTCAGCCTCCCGAGTAGCTGGGACTATAGGCGCCCGCCACCGCGCCGAGCTAATTGTTTGTATTTTTAGTAGAGACGGGGTTTCACCGTGTTAGCCAGGATGGTCTCGATCTCCTGACCTCGTGATCCACCAGCCTCGGCCTCCCAAAGTGGTGGGATTACAGGCGTGAGCCACCGCGCCCGGCCATGTTTCTGTAATTCTTTTGAGGTTGTTTAGCAACAAGTTTGGAATATTACAAGTGTTTTTAGGTAAAGTATTTAGTTGGAGCCTGTAAATTATCAAAGTATGTTTACTTGTCATAAACTGGTAAGTTGTTAAGCATGGATTCCAGATTGTACTAGGTTTCTGTACATTATTCCAAAAATTTTATTTCTGTTGAAACTTGGTAAGAGATGTTAACTGTTTTGTTGGGATGGTGAAAGTTTCTCTGTTGCTACAGTGTGTGACAAGCTACAATGTGTGACTAGCTTGCTGCCTGCCCTAGGTTTTTGTGTGTGTGTGTTTTGCTTTTAAGGAAGGTCTAGCTCCATCACTCTTGCTGAAGAGCTATGACGCGACCTCGGCTCACTGACATCCCGACTTCCCTAGCTCAAGCAATTCTCACACCTCAGCCTCCTAGCGGCTGGGACTACCAGGCACTGCCAACATGCCCCCCTTATCTGTATTTTTTTGTAGGGACTGGTCGCGAGCCCGAAGTTTTGGGCTCAAGTGATCTACCCGCCTCTGCCTACTAGTGTTGGGACTACAGGAGTGAGCCGTCACGCTCGACCAACTGACCATAGTTTTAATACTTAAAAATATTTTGTCTCTAGCAGTGATTTAGGTTCAAAGCTTTTCTGTGTGAAAATGATTTTTCTTTCTTTCTTTCTTTCTTTTTTTGAGACTGAGTCGCTCCTTCGTTCAGGCTGGGTGCAGTGGTGCGATCGTGGCTCACAGCAGCCTGCTTCAAGGGATTCTCCTGTCTCAGCCTCCCGAGTAACTGGGACTACAGGCATGTGCTACCTCGCCCGGCTAATTTTTTTTAATTTTTTTCCTGTGACAGAGTCTCACTCCGTCGCCAGGTTGGAGTGCAGTGGTGTGATCTCAGCTCACTGCAACCTCTGTCTCCCGGGTTCAGGTGATTCTCCTGCCTTAGCCTCCCGAATAGCTGGGACTACAGGCGCGAACCACCATGCGGAGCTAATTTTTTGTATTTTTAGTAGAGACGGGGTTTCACCATGTTGGCCTGGATGGTCTGGATCTCTTGACCTCGTGATACGCCCTCCTCTGTCTCCCAAAGTGCTGGGATTACAGGCGTGAGCCACTGCACCTGGCCAATTTTTGTATTTTTTGGTAGAGACGGAGTTTCACCATGTTGGCCAGGCTGGTCCCAAACTCCTGACCTCAAGTGATCCACCTGCCTGAGCCTCCCAAAGTGCTGGGATTACAGAAGTGAGCCACTGAGCTCTGCTGAAAATGATTTTTCTTTGGTAACATTTATCTCCCCATTTCAAACCATTTACATTAGTCGTAGAGACTGAAGCTCTTCAGCGTATTGGAAAATCTAAGCAGTGCTACTCTCATCCTGTCTGGCCCTTAAACATTTTACGAATTTTCTGGTAATGACTGACTTTCTAAAGTTGTGTTGTACCTTATAGTCATGATTTGCGTGCTTATAAATTCCCACAGCTAGGTAGTATTGGAAAGGGCATGCGTGGGTTTCAGCAGCAAAAGGCCCTAGATTTGAATGCCAGGCTCACCATTAACAACCTTTTTTTATATTGTGTCAGTTAATTAAACTCTCTAAGCTTCAGTTTCTTTGTATAAGAATGTTAACTATAAAACCTAAAGGTAAAAAAGTGCTTCATATATAGTAGGCATTCCTTAAATATTAACATTTTTTTTCTTTCTGTGATGAATTTAATTGGCGACATCATTTTCAGTTTTTAACATTAACTCAACTATCTTTGTTGAAATTTACTGACAGTCTCTTTCCTCTGGTAAATTAATCACTCCTTTCTCTGTTATTAAAGCATTTTGTGTATATCTTTAATGTATTTTGGCTGTACCTTCTCCACTACTTTGTGAGCACTTTGGTTTTTAGTTTGTTTTCTGAGACAGGGTCTCACTTTGTCACCCAGGCTGGAATACAGTGGCTTGATCATGGCTCACTGCAGCCTCTTAATTCCTGGACTCAAGCGATCCTCCTGCTTCAGCCTTTCAAAGTCTTGAGATTATAGTCATGAGCCACTGCTGCCAGCTCTTTGTGAGCACGTTGAAGACATACTATAGTACCTTATATTTTTGTATTCCTAAAACCTAGGCATTATGCAAATTGAAGAATGAATTTTCTACAACAATTCCACTCATGACTCTACTGGAATCCATATTTCAACACAGACTTGGTTTATTTCTGATCTTTGGCTGTTGCTTATTAACTCTTCGCCTGGATTGTATTCTTCCTTTCACACTATTCCTATTCTGTTCACTCCTCAAAATCCAGCTAAATCCAATTAATGAGGTATTCAGTGACTCTCATTTATTTGTAACTTGTTTAGTTAGTCTAGTGTCTGTGTGACTGCCTTCTGTTACTTCGTGTCCCATTAGTACCTGCCTCTGTGCCTTACCATTTTTAGCAGATCCTTGAGTGGGATGATTTGTGCAAAACTGCTTTAGGCAGTTTGTTGTTATAGGTACCTGTTCTCTACTCTGTTTGCTGCTCAACTGAGTAGGTTGAGGAGCAATTTTCCTCTTGTGGTATATGGAATATTCTGGTAACTTTTTTGCAACTTTAAGAAATTTCATGCTGGGTGCGTTGGCTTACATTTGTAATCCTAGCACTTTGGGAGGCCGAGGCAGGTGGATCACCTGAAGTCAGGAGTTCAAGACCAGTCTGGCCAACATGGTGAAACCCTATCCCTACTAAATACAAAAAAATTTGGCTGGGAGTGGTGGCACATGCATGTAATCCCAGCTGCTTGGGAAGCTGAGGCAAGAGAATTGCTTCAACCCTGGAAGCCGAGGTTGCGGTGAGCTGAGATTGTGCATTGCACTCCAGCCTGGGCAACAAGAGTGAAACACCATCTCGAAAAAAAAAAATTTCAAACATGCAGAAAAGGTGAAAGAATAATACAGTGAACACCCATATGCCTTCTGTTTGGATTCGACTGTTAACCAACATTTAGCCATTTTGCTTTAACTCTGTATCCTCCCTTTCTTGAATGATTTGAAATTAAATTGCAGATACACTGCTTCTCCCCTTAATATTTCAGGATGCATCTCTTTGAAATAATGCTTTTTCCTGCACTTTTCTACATTTTTATTTCAAGCCAGTCTCCAGCTAAAAACATGTAAAATCGTTATCATACCTAAGGCAATTAGCATGAAATCTTTAGGATCATCTTTTTTTTTTTTCCCAAATGAGTTGGTGTAATTATATATATACATATTTTTTGCTCTGTCCCACAGTTGTTGAAGAGTTGATTTAATTCTATGTTATACAGAGTTTATGGTAGAACAAAGACCAAAGGGCAGTCTCTGGCAAGATTCTGGGCTGGTTTTACTTTAAATTCACAGCTAAGGTAGGAATGGCTGAGTGAAAACAACTAGAGACCTGGCGTAGTGGCTCACGCCTGTAATCCCAGCACTTGGGAGGCTGAGGCAGGCAGATCACCTGAGGTCAGGAGTTTGAGAGTAGCCTGGCCAACATTGTGAAATGTCGTCTCTACTAAAAATGCGAAAATTAGCCGGGTGTGGTTGCGCATGCCTGTAGTCCCAGCTACTCAGGAGACTGAGGCATGAGAATAGTGTGAACCCAGGAGGTGAAGGTTGCAGTGAGCTGAAATTGCGCCACTGCACTGCAGCCTGGGCAACATAGCGAGACTGTCTTAAAAAAACAAACAAACAAAACAAAACAAAAAAACAACTAAAGAGATGATGAACCACTGTAAGCATTTTAATTTATTCATATTTTTTATTTAAAATTTTAAAATTTTATTTGAGACAGGGTCTTAACCCTGTCATCCAGGTTGGAGTGCAGTGGCACAGTCACGGCTCACAGCAGCCTCAACCTCCCAGCTCAAGCAATCTGCCCGCCTTGACCTCCCAAAGTGCTAGGATTACAGGTGTGAGTCAACACACTTGCCTTTTTTTTTTTTTTAAACAAGTTTATTCTTAAATGTGCAATAGCTTCAAGACGACACTTCATTCCAGCTATAGGTGGCAAAAGATGATATGGCAGGGAATACAGATGTTTAACTACGAATGAAATCAAGGGTCACCATCGCTTCAGGCACAAGGCACAGCTTACTTTCTGCCAGATTTTTAAATTCCACCTGTGACTGGAGCCCCTCCCCAGAGGCTTTCGCTTTTAGCTCCTTGTGTTTCTTCTGTTCCTTGTCTTGTTTCTGCTTGAAAGCCTTATTCATCTCCTTGGCCTGCTTTTTGGGCAGTTTCAGGGGGTTCTTCTTGCCACCTTTGAGGCCGGACCTGGCACCTGCTGCCCCTTCCCAACTCTGTCACCACAAATGGCTAGCCTCATCTTTTTAAAGAATGTTCCATATTTTGGAATTTCTTATTGTATGCTTAAAATGTCATGTATTTCGTTTCTCAATTCTTATTGTTTCTCTATTCCTTTTATTTCCTGTAAACTGGAAGTTAGGTTTAGAGAGGTTTGACTAAATTTGGGTCAAATATTTTTGGCAAAAATGCTTCATAGAGGCCAGGTGCGGTGGCTCGCGCCTGTAATCCCAGCACTTTGAGAGGCTGAGGCAGATGGATTGCTAGAGCCCGGGAGTTCAAGACCAGCCTGGACAATTTGGCAAAACCCTGTCTGTACTTTAATTTTATTTATTTCTTTCTTTATTTATTTCTGAGACGGAGTCTCGCTCTGTTGCCCAGGCTGGAGTGCAGTGGCCCAATCTTAGCTTACTGCAAGCCCCGCCTCCCAGGTTCACGCCATTCTCCTGCTTCAGCCTCCCGAGTAGCTGGGACTACAGGTGCCTGTCACCGTGCCTGGCTAATTTTTTGTACTTTTAGTAGAGACGGAGTTTCACCGTGTTAGCCAGGATGGTCTCGATCTCCTGACCTCATGATCTGCCCTCCTCGGCCTCCCAAAGTGCTGGGGTTACGGGTGTGAGCCACCGCACCCAGCGTCTGTACTTTAAAAAAAAAGAAAAAAGAAAAATATGCCGGGTTTGGTGGCCTTTGCCTGTAGTCCCAGCTACTTGGGAGGCTGAGACAGGAGGATTGCTTGAGCCAGAGAGGTGGAGGTTGCAGTGAGCCGACATCCTGCTGCTGTACTCCAGCCTAGGTGGCAAGAGAATCCTGTCTCGAAAAAAAAAAAAAAGAAAAAAAAACTTCACAGGTGATGATATGTGATTTATAGTGTGAGGATATACTTCTAGCTATGATCCCTCAGTAAGATGGTAGGGACTGCCAGATGTTAGCTTGCCTCATTTACAATGCCAGATTTACTTGGTTAATGTGTCCATTGGATTTCTTCATCAGAGGTATATTTTTCCCTTTGCAGTTATACTTGATCTGTGGGGTGATAACTTTAGCATCATGGGAGTACCTCACTTCTCAAAATACTTTTCACCTAATGATTGATGATTATTAACTGAGTCATTTATTGGGAGTTTTCCAATTTTGTTATTTGTTTACATTCATTAACTTTTCTGTAATAAAGAGCTTCTTCTGCTTTCCCCCTTCCGTGTTTAAACGTTTAAATTTTGAAATAAATATGAACAAAAGAGTTGGAAGAATAGTTCAAAGAACTCCTATGTACTTTTAATTCTGATTCACCCATTTTTAATATTTTGTCACCTTTGCTTTATTCCTCCCTCCCTCCCTGCCTCCCAGCCCCTCATGTATTATTTTCTGAGCCATTTAGTGTTATTCACAGATATGCACTTCCCCCCCAAGAACAAATTTATTAAATACCCACAATATTAACTAATTCTGGACATTGAACATTTATATAGTATCAAAAATTCATACTCAGATTTCTCTAGTTGTCTCAGTAACATCTCACAGAATATTTCTTTCTCTAATCCAGTATCCAATGTAGATATTTCTTATCTCTTAGTCTTTAAGCGGGACCAGGTTTTTGGCCCTTGTTGCCTTTGGTCTTTTTGTTTTGTTTTGTTTTGTTTTTTGAGACAGGGTCTCACTTGCTTGCCTGAGCTGGAGTGCAGTGGCAAGATCATAGCTGCCTGCAGCCTGGAACTCCTGGGCTTAAGTGATTCTCCCAGTTCAGTCTCCCAAGCACCTGGGACTAACCCCAGTTAATTTGAGGGCTCCTTTGCTTTCTTGGCAAAACAATAACCCAAATTCTTTTTGTCTTTTCCTTTCCTTTTGTATCTTCCCATTTCTCCAAGGAACCCCACTTCTTTTGGTAGAAAATATTATTTATAAACAGGGATTTGGATACTTGGTGGTGTATGCATTTGATTGTAGGTCCTTTTCAGTGGACAGAGCTAGAAAACATGATTTTAAAAATCATCAGCTTACATTGGTATTTTATTTTATTTATTTTTTGAGACGGTCTCCCTCTGTCAACCAGGCCGGAGTGCAGTTGTGCCATCTCGGCTCATTGCAACCTCTGCCTCCTGGGTTTAAGCAATTCTTGTGCCTCAGCCTTCCGAGCAGCTAGGATTACAGGCGTCTGGCTAATTTTTATATTTTTAGTAGAGATGGGGTTTTACCATGTTGGCAAGGCTGGTCTCGATCTCCTGGCCTTAAGTGATCCACTCACTTTGGCCTTCCAAAGTGTTGGAATTACAGATGTGAGCCACTGTGCCTGACCTACACTGGTATTTTAAATTCCTAATCCAAATTAACATTATTGGCATTTCCTACACAGAAAACAGATTCAGATTTATGATGCCAGTATTTTGCTAGCAATAACCCTACCAAGTGCAGTTTTTTTCAGTCCTTTTTTTTCCTTAGAGTATACTGCATTAAAGATGAACTGTGTTCAAAAGTTACTTGAAATAACATTTTTCTGCTTGTTTGTTGAATTTGTTTATTTTGATTATCAAATTTAACAGTTTTTGTTTGTATTCATTATTAGAGTTTGCTTTTTCTTCCTCTTTAGTTTTTTTGTTTGTTTGTTTTTGAGACAAGATCTCAATCTCTTACCCAGGCTGGAGTGTAGTGCTTGCAGTTTTGGCTCCCTGTAGCCTCAACCTCCCAGGTTTAGGTGATCCTCCTAACTCAGCCTCCCAAGTAGCTGGAACTACAAGTGCGCACCACCATGCCTGGCTAATTTTTTGTATTTTTTGGTGTAGTCTGGGTTTTGCCATGTTGCCCAGTCTGGGCTCAAACTCCTGGGGTCATCGGATCCTCCCTCCTCAGCCTCCCAAAATACTAGGATTACAAGGCATGGGCCACTGTACCCAGCCATAATTTAGTCTTTTTAATATGTTATTTACGTGGTTTAAAATTTACTGAAAAATTTTTTTTAGGCACCTGTAACCCAGAAGGAATAAAATTAAATACTATATTGAAAAAGTACTAGCTGGGCATGGTGGCTTACATCTGTAATCCCAGCACTTTGGGAAGCCGAGGGGGGCAGATCACCTGGGGTCAGGAGTTCGAGACCAGCCTGGCCAACATGGTGAAACCCCGTCTCTACTAAAAATACAAAAATTAGCCAGGCGTGGTGGCACATGCCTGTAATCCCAGCTACTCTGAAGGATGAGGCAGGAGAATTGCTTGCACCCGGGAGACAGAGGCTGAACAAAAAGTAGTTAAGTCTTGCTTCTGTCTCTGAGCTGTGGAGTTCACTCCTGTTTTTACTGTGTGTATTCTTATTTTCACATTCTTAGAAGAAAGTTGGCATGCTGTATATGCTTGTGACACTTGATTTTTTTTTATATATATATAAATTGTGATAAATACAAGCAAAATGTTACTGTCTTTTTTTTTTTTTGAGTTGGAGTCTTGCTCTCTCCTCCAGGCTGGAGTGCAGTGGCGTGATCTCAGCTCGCTCCTGGTTCAAGCCATTCTCCTGCCTCAGCCTCTTGAGTAGCTGGGACTACAGGTGCATGCCACCACACCTGGCTAATTTTTGTATTTTTAGTAGAGATGGGGTTTCACCCTGTTGGCCAGGGTGGTCTTGAATTCCTGACCTCAAGTGATCTGCCTGCCTGTGCCTCCCAAAGTGCTGGAATTACAGGCAGGAGCCACCGTGCTTGGCCTTAACCTTTTTTTTTTTTTTTTTTTGAGACGGAGTCTCGCTCTGTCACCCAGGCTGGAGTACAGTGGCCGGATCTCAGCTCACTGCAAGCTCTGTCTCCCAGGTTTATGCCATTCTCCTGCCTCAGCCTCCCGAGTAGCTGGGACTACAGGCGCCCACCACCTCACCCGGCTAGTTTTTTTTTGTATTTTTAGTAGAGACGGGGTTTCACCATGTTAGCCAGGATGGTCTCGATCTCCTGACCTCGTGATCCGCCCGTCTCGGCCTCCCAAAGTGCTGGGATTACAGGCTTGAGCCACCGCGCCTGGCCTTTTTTTTTTTTTTTTGAGACAGAGTCTTGCTCTCGCTCAGGCTGGCATGCAGTGGTGGGATCTTGGTGCACTGCAACTTCCACCTCCCAAGTTCAAACAATTCTCCTGTCTCAGCTTCCCAAGTAGCTGGGACTACAGGCGTGCGCCACCACGCTCAGATAATTTTTGTAATTTTTTATTAGAGACAGGATTTCACAATATGTTGGCCAGGCTGGGCTTGAACTCCTGACCTTAGGTGATCCACCTGCCTCAGCCTCCCAAAGTGCTGGGTTTACAGGTGTGAGCCACCGTGCCTGGCCAGCCCTAACCATTTTTTTTTTGAGATTGAGTCTCACTTTGTCGCCCAGGCAGGAGTGCTGTGGCACAATCTCAGCTCACTGCAGCCTCTGCCTTCTGGGTTCAAGCAATTATCCTGCCTCAGCCTCCCGAGTAGCTGGCACTACAGGCCATTTTGCAGTCAGTACACAATGGTTCCAGTTTCTTCATATTCTCACCAACAGTTGTTATATTCTGTGTGTGTGTGTGTTTTTTTTTCCTCTGAGACAAGGTTTCCCTCTGTCTCCCCTGCTGGAGTACAGTGGTATAATCATAACTCACTGTGCCTTAACCTCCCGGGCTCAAGCAATCCTCCCACCTTAGCCTTCCGAGCAGCTGGGACAACAGGTGTGTGTTACCATGCCTGGCTAATTTTGTTTTTCTTTTCTTTTTTATTTTATTTTTTTCCTAGAGACAGGGTCTCACTATGTTGTCTGTCCTGACTGGTCTCAAACTCCTGGGCTAAATCTTCCCACCTCGGCCTCCCGAAGTGCTGAGATTACAATGAGCCACCATGCCCATCCTAAAGTTTTACAACCCAATAATAGTAATATTCCATCACTATAGCTATCATTGAGTTTCAGAAGTTAGACTATTAAAAGTTTTAGTAAAGAACTTTAACCAGTTGATTGTGGAAATACTGTGTACACAATTATTTTTCGTAAGAGGAAGGAGATTTCTGTCTTAAATAGCTTTAACAAAGTTTCAGTTTCATGTACAGGAATAGATTTAAACAAAACTCAGGGCCAAGTACAGTTTACAGAAATAGACTTTGTAAGGTCTATGGTGTTACATGGTTTTATTATTTTTTTTTGGTTTTTTCCCTCTACAATTCCTTCATAACATTGGAATTTTTTTGCTGCTTGTTTTTTTTTTTTTTTTTTTTTTTTTTTTTTNAGCACTGCAGCCTCGAACTCTTGGGCTCAAGCAATCCTCCTGCCTGAACTCCAGCAGGAGGTGATTCAAGTAGCTGGAACCACTGTTCCTGGTGCTCATTGTGGTTTTGTTTTGCATTTTTCTATCGAGGCTGAACATCTTTTCCTGTGCTTATTGTCATTTGTATATCTTCCTTTTTTTTTTTTTTGAAACAGAGTCTGACTCTGTTGCACAGGCTGGAGTGCAGTAGTGCAATCTCACTGCAACCTCTGGCGCCCGGGTTCAAGCAGTTGTCCTGCCTCAGCCTCCTGAGTAGCTGGGATTACAGATGCCCGCCACCACGCCCGGCTAATTTTTGTGTTTTTAGTAGAGATGGGGTTTCGCCATGTTGGCCAGGCTGGTCTTAAACTCCTGACCCCAAGTGATCCACCTGCCTTGGCCTCCCAAAGTGCTGGGATTACAGGCATGAGCCACTGTGCCCAGCCTGTGTATCTTCTTTGGAGAAATAACTATTCACATTCTTTGCTCATTTAAGAAATTGGGTTATTTCTTGTTATTATTGAGTTTTAAGAGTTCTTTGTATATTCTGGATGCAAGTCTCATCAGATACATGATTTGCAGAAATTTCCCGTCTTTTTGTGGGTTTGTTTTCCTTTTTTTAACTTTTTTCCCCAAGTCATGTGTAGGAAGACAATGTTTCGATTTTTTTATGGTGTTATTGAAGCAAAGAAGTTTCTAATTTTGATTACGTCCAATTTACCTACTTTTTCTTTTGTTTATTGTGCATTGGTATCATATCTAAGGCAATTTCACCTAACCCAGGGTCATGAGTGTATTCTCTGTATTTAATGCAGTTGCCAGTTGGTTAAAAAATTGATTTTTCTCGTTAGAGAATGTAGATTCTCGTCCATTGGTATAATTATGAATATGAGTTTGACTTTTTTATTAGAAAGCAGCTATAGTGAGTTTGACCTTGTGGTTAGAAAGATACAAGCTGCCGGGCGCGGTGGCTCAAGCCTGTAATCCCAGCACTTTGGGAGGCCGAGACGGGTGGATCACGAGGTCAGGAGATCAAGACCATCCTGGCGAACACGGTGAAACCCCGTCTCTACTAAAAAATACAAAAAACTAGCCGGGCGAGATGGCGGGCGCCTGTAGTCCCAGCTACTCGGGAGGCTGAGGCAGGAGAATGGCGTGAACCCGGGAGGTGGAGCTTGCAGTGAGCTGAGATCCGGCCACTGCACTCCAGCCTGGGCGGCAGAGCGAGACTCCGTCTCAAAAAAAAAAAAAAAAAAAGAAAGATACAAGCTTTTGGCTGGTCTGATGGTAGTGTATTATCAGAACTTATTAACATTGGTGTCACTAAAGTTAATATACAACCCCCAACTGCTAAATTTGACTGGCTTAAAAAAAAAAAAAAAAAAGAAAGCTATAAGTTTTAGTTTTGGCTCTATTAAAAGCAGTGTTCAATAACTATTAAATTTTACTTAGTAAAGGGAGAGTCAAGTAAAAATTAATGAAGGACAGGTTTCATTGGTGAATTTTTTTTCACAACGTTTTAAGATATTTGTTTAACTTTCAGTTCATCATATCCCTAATAACCACTGGTTTTTCTGAAATCCATACTGACTTGTTTGGAGGGAAATACCAAACTGTTAAGATGGTATGTGTCATAAGGTAACTGAAACGCATCATAAATTCCAAATATACTGAGGAACTAGTTAACTGATTAGGCTCTTAGGTCAGTGTAGATAGTAGAACTAGAACCTGAGAACCACAGTTCTGAAATCAAGAGGCTCATAAAAGCTTGAGCTTATCAGTTTATCTTGCTGTTGACAGATTTGAAATATTCAGGGCCAACCAGCTCTTTAGGATTGTCCCTTTGGGAATGATTGTCTTTTCCTATTTTGTTAAATGCTTTTAAATTCATTTGTTAAGCCAGGTTTAAGAAAGGAATTTTGGAAATTTCTTGCCTGCTTTCTATGTAATCTTTTGAGATGGGTTCTCACTCTGTCACCCAGGTTGAAGTGCGGTGGTGTGATCTCGGCTTACTGGAACCTCGACTTCCTGGGCTCAAACAATCCTCTTGCTTCAGCCACCTGAGTAGCTAGGACCCACAGCTGTGTACCACCATGCCTGGCTAAGTTTTTGTGTTTTTGGTAGAGACAGGGTTTTGTCATATTGCCCAGACTGGTCTCGAACTCCTGAGCTCAGGTGACCCACCTGCCTCAGCCTCCCAAAGTGTTGGGATTACAGGCTTGAGTCACCATGCCTGGCTTGTAATCTTGAAAGTATGAAATTATTTTCCCTGTAGAGATCATCAAATCTAGACCCTTTAATTTGAAGATAAGCAAACAACACTAGAGAGATTAAATTTCATAGTTACATTGTTAGTGGCAGAATTCAGGTCACCTGAATAGCAGTTTAGTGTTCCCACTTTTACAAAAAAAGCCACTAAAACATTTCATAATATAGCTTGGAAGGGTTTTTTGGTTTAATGTCTTTTCTTTTGGTGACGTAGTCTCGCTCTGTCGCCCAGGGTGGAGTGCAGTGATGTAATCTTGACTGACTGCAACCTCCGCCTCCCGGGTTCAAGTGATTCTCCTGCCTCAGCCTGCTGAGTAGCTGGGATTACAGGCGCATGCCACCACACCCAGCTAATTTTTTTATTTTTAGTAGAGATGAGGTTTCACCATGTTGGTCAGGCTGGTATCGAACTTCTGACTTCATGATCTGCCTGCCTCAGTCTCCCAAAGTGCTGGGATTTACAGACATGAGCCACTGCGCCTGGCCTGGTTTAATGTCTTTGAGAGAGAGCTAACGTTTATCAGTTATATTGTGTAGCTAAAAGGTCTAAAATAGGAAAATCATCAGGAGTCAACTGGTTACATTAATTATTTTGTGATTTGCAAGAGTTGTCATATCTTTGTTCAAAACTGATTTACCAACTAGGGCCTTTTTCTGCTTTAATTCTAGTAACAATTTTTAGCCTTTAAATCTGCCAGATAATCATGGGAATTGACAGAACTTTTCTTGGCAGATTTTAAATGTGTGTTCATATACATACATGTGTATATAAACATATTTGTATATACCAGATGTGTAGCTCAGTGCCTCCCTCATATATATCAGTCACTCAAATTGTGATTAATATTAATAGGGGCTGGACTAGAGTGGCGTGATCGGGGCTTACTGCACATCAGCCTTCTTGCACTTGGGAATACTAGACAGCACTTTAGCACTACCTGGGGGACCAGTTGAAATAGTGAAATTGCCAACAAAAAGTACAAACACGTGAAAAATGCAACACTGGATAGAGTGGGAAAAAGACACTTGTTTGGAGTGTGAGAGCTGATGTAAGAAGATAGAGTGTTGCCTTGTTTGACCTGGGGTGGTAACTTGCGCTCTGAGCAGATGGGAATTTTTCCTGCCATGGTGATCATTCGTGGACATTCATGTGCTTTGTGTGGTGGAATGACTAGCGGTGCACTGTGAGTATTGGTTTTGGGGCTACAGGTCAGTTTTAGCAAGTAGGTAAATTCACAAGTACAGAATCTGGGACTAATGAGGATTGATTATAGTTTGATCTTGGGGAAACAGTTTTTCTGGTTAAATTATTTTTTGTTGTTAACTCCAAGGATATAAGAAGTATGCTTTTTAATTCAAAATTCAAACAACCAAAATGTGTACTGAAATTTTTTCCCTGAACCTAGTCATTTAGGAGACAAAAATACAAAGACATTAATGTAGATTGTTTTCCCTGAAGGTGGTATACAAAGAGCATGAAGATAGTGTACATAAAAGGTGGGAATAAAACTGGTGAATAAAATGGAATAAAAAAGCATGTAATGAAGAAAACTAAAATTGAAACAGGAAAGAGGAAATGAGAGAGAGAGTGTGTGTACGTATGCTGGGAAAGAGCCCAAGAAATGATTTTTTTTTTTTTTTTTTTGGTAGAGACAGGGTCTCATTTTGTTGCTCAGCCTGGGCTTGAACTTGAACTCCTGAGCTCAAGTGATGGGACCTACCTTGGTCTCCCAAAGTGCTGGGATTATAGGCGTGAGCCACTGTGCTCGGCTGCAATAGAGATTTTCCTTAACCACAATAGTGCTGTCTCTCCCACATGAGAAAATTAACAGCCGGGTGTGGTGGTTTATGCCTGTAATCCCAGCATTTTGGGAGACTGTGAGTCGGGCAGATCCCTTGAGGCCAGGAGCTTGAGACTAGCCTGGGCAACATGTTGAAACCCTGTCTGTAAAAAAAATGTACAAAAATTAGCCAGATGTGGTGACACATGCTGTATAGTCCCAGCTACTCAGGAGGCTGAGGTGGGAGGATCGCTTGAGCCTAGGAGGTCGAGGTTACAGTGAGCTATGATGGTGCCACTGCACTCCGGTCTAGGTGACAGAGCAAGACCGTCTCAAAAAAAAAAAAACAAAAAACAAAAAACAATAATCACCTAATATTGATGCCTGTTCTATTTACCTGATTTACCTAGGTAAATCTATTCTGTATACCAAGTTTACCTAATTGCCCCAAAATATCTTAGGCTACTTTTTTTTTTTTAAAAAAAGAACCAAGATTCCATCAAGGTTGCTTTTATCTTTTAGTCTTACCTAGAATAGCTCTCCCCTCCCCGTTTTCTCCTTCTTGCATTAACTTCTGGAGGTTTCAAGACAGTTATCTTTTTTTTTTTTTTTTGAGACAAAGGCTTGCTGTGTTGCCCAGGCTAGAGTGCAGTGGCTCCATCTCAGCTCGCTGCAACCTGGACGTCCTGCGCACATCTCAGCCTCCCGAGTAGCTGTGGCCACAGGCACATGCCACCATGCCTGGCTAATATTTTGGTATTTTTTTAATATAGAGAGGAGGTTTTGCTATGTTGCTTAGGCTGTTAGCTTTTAGAATTTCTTGTATGTTTGTGTATCCTATGGTTTGGTAACTTTTTTTCTCTGTGTTTTCTTTAAACTGGAGTATGTAAGTCTACAAATTTAACGAATTGGTCCATTGTTATGGACTAAAAAAATGTAATTCTGCCTGCCTGACAGATGTAGCTGTGTTCTAGAGATTGGGACCCATCAGGGTATTAGGACCTTCGTCATTAAAAGTCATTGTTTCAGGTAGGGCATGATGCTCACGCCTCTAATCCCAGCACTTTGGGAAGCTGAGGTGGGCGGATCATGAGGGCAGGAGTTTGAGACCATCCTGGCCAACATAGTAAAACCCTGTCTTTACTAAAAATACAAAAATTAGATAGGCGTGGTGGCACACGCCTGTAGTCCCAGCTACTCGGGAGGCTGAGGCAGGAGAATTGCTTGAACCCGAGAGGCGGAGGTTGCAGTGAGCCGAGATCGCACCATTGCACTCTAGCCTGGGCATCAGAGTGAGACTCCCTCTCAAAAAAAAAAAAAGAAAGTTATTGCTTCATAACTTACTTCCCTTGTACTGATTCCATGTTCACCATCAACCTACAGATATTAGTAGCATGCAGTTTAGGAATAGAAAGTATTTTATTTTTATGTTTTGACACCAGGGTCTTATCATGTTGCTTAGGACTTGAACCACTGGGCTCAAGTGATCCTCCTGCCTCAGCCTCCCAGTAGCTAGGATTACGAGTGCACACCACCACACCCAGCTTGAAAGTATTTCTTTTTTTTGAGACGGAGTCTCACTCTATCACCTAGGCTGGAGTGATCTTGGCGACTCAACAACCTTCGCTTCCTGGGTTCAAGTGATTCTTCTGCCTCAGCCTCCTGAGTAGCTGGGATTACAGGCGCCTGCCACCACACCCAGCTAATTTTTTGTGTTTTTAGTAGAGACACGGTTTCGCCATGTTGGTCAGGCTGGTCTTGAACTCCTGACTTCAGGTGATTCACCTGCCTCAGCTTCCCAAAGTGCTAGGATTACAGGCGTGAGCCAGCCACCACGCGCGGCCATGAAAGTATTTCTTAAGCACTTATGAAAGGACTTATGAAAGGTCCTCTTAGCAGTTGTACTTCTCATTTAAAATTGATTTTGAGTCAAATATACTCAAGATTAGTACTAGATGGGCTTTATTTACTTATTTTTTAAAAATGGTCTACAAATATTATACTGGGCTGAATTCTCCATTTGGATGGACCTATAACATATGGCATAAATGCTGTATTTCGCTTTTACAGAGCTTCCAACTAAAACTATCCTAGATTTTTGGGTGAAAACTTAATCTAACATAGAACTAGCAACTGTATTTATATTTTTATCTTTTGTAAGTTAATACTGTTTAGTCATGAAAGGAGATCCATTGTGATCTTTATTGTTTTGGAAAGATTTTACCTATACTGTATACTAGAGTGGAAAATATAGTTTCTTTCTTTCTTCTTCTTCTTTTTTTTTTTTTTTTTGAGATGGAGCCTTGCTCTGTTGCTCAGGCTGAAGTGCAGTGGTGTGATCTTGGCTCACTGCAACCTCTGCCTCCTGGGTTCAAGTGACTCTCCTGCCTCAGCCTCCTGAGTATCTCACTCTTGTCCCCCAGGCTGGAGTGCGATGATACAATCTCGGCTTACTGCAATCTCTGCCCCACGGGTTCAAGCGATTCTCCTGCCTCAGCCCCCCGAGTAGCTGGGATTACAGGTGCCTGCCACCACGCCCGGCTAATTTTTGTATTTTAATAGAGACGGGGTTTTACCATGTTGGCCAGGCTGGTCTAGAACTCCTGACTTCTGGTGATCCACCCGCCTCAGCCTCCCAAAGTGCTGGGATTACAGGCGTGAGCCACCGCGCCTGGCCGGCTTTCTTTCTTTCTTGCTTGCTTTCTTTTTTGTCTCTGTCTGTCTGTCTTGACAAGATCTCGCTCTGTCACCCAGGCTGGAGTACAGTGGCACGATCTTGGCTCACTGCAGCCTCTACCATTGCAGCCTCAACCTCCTGGGCTCAAATGATTCTCCCGCCTCAGCCACTCAAGTAGCTGGGGCCACAGGGGTGCGCCACCACTCCTGGCTAATTTTTTGTGTTTTGGTAGAGACGGAGTTTCACCATGTTGCCCAGGCTGGTCTCGAACTTCTGAGCTCAATCTGTTCTCCTGCCTTGGCCTCCCAAAGTTCTGGGATTACAGGCGTGAGCCACTGTGCCTGCCCGAAAAATAGAGTTTCTTAAAACTGAATTCTCGCCTCTATTTCTCAAGTTGAGTAAGATGGTGAAATTTCACAGTTTTAAATTGAGTCTTTTGTTTTTGTTTTTTTTTGAGACAGGGTCTTGCTGTGTCACCCAGGCTGGAGTACAGTGGCATGATCATAACTCACTGTAGCCTCTAACACCTGGATTCAGGTGATTCTACTTCCTCAGCCTTCCAGGTAGCTAGGACCACAAGTGTCTGCCACCACGTCCGGCAAATTTGTTTTATTTTTGTAGAGATAAGGTCTCAGTATGTTGCTCAGGGTGGTCTTGATCTCTTGGCCTCAAGTGATCCTCCTGCCTTGGCCTCCCAAAGTGCTGGGATTACAGGCTTGACCCACCTTGCCTGGACTAAATTGAGTTTTTTTTTTTTTCCTTGAGACAGAGTCTTGCTCTGTCGCCCAGGCTGGAGTGCAGTGGTATGATCTCAGCTCACTGCAACCTCCACCTCCCGGGTTCAAGCAATTCTCCTGCCTCAGCCTCCCGAGTAGGTGGGATTGCAGGCACCCGCCATCATGCCTGGCTAATTTTTATATTTTTAGTAGAGACAGTGTTTCACCATGTTGGCCAAGCTGGTTTCGAACTTCTGACCTCAAGTGATCTGCCTGCCTCAGCCTCTCAAAGTGCTGGGATTATAGGCGTGAGCCACCTGTCCTGCCAAGAATAGCTTAAATTGCTAGTTGAACTTAATTCTGTAAGGCAATGTTGAGTTCTCAAAGTGAGGTCAGAACTTTTCATACCACTACTAAGATACTAAGACATTATCAGGTGTTTTTACTGTTGATGCTTGTAGTTATGTTATAAAGCAGTAATGGATAAAACTACTAGCTCCTTAGCATCATTCAAGGCAGTGCTACCAAACTGTAGCAGGTGCGTTACTTTTACCTCATGCTGGTAGTTGAAAAGAAAAAAGACAGTTTCACTTAAGAATGTCATTGATGAAGTGGTCAATATAATTTCATTAATGTCACCTCTTGAGCATATGATTTCTAATACAGGATGTTTTGGATTGAGTTGTGTTCCCTTATATTTATATGCTGAGGTAGTAACCCCCACTGTGATGACATTTGGAGATGAGGCCTCTGGGACATCACTAGGTTTAGCTGAGGTCGTGAGGTTGGGGCCCTCATGATGGGAATAGTACCTTTAATAGCAGTAACACCAGAGAGTTTGCTGTTTCTCTTTCCATCAAGCCAGAAAGAGAGCCCTCGCTTGGATCTGGCTATGCTAGCACCTTGATCTTGGACTTCCAGCTTCCAGAACTGTGAAAAACTAAATTTCTGTGGTTTTTAAGCCACCCAGTCTGTGGTATTTTTATGGCAGCCAAGCACACGAATACATATAACATGATGAAATGGGAAGCGTGGGCTGGCTGTGGTGGCTCATGTCTATAATCACAGTACTTTGGGAGGCTGAGGGGGGAGGATTGCTTGAGCCCAGGAGTTTGAGGTTGCAGTGAGGTATGATTGTGCCACTGCCTTACAGCCTGGGTGACAGAGTGAGACCCTGTTGCTTGGGGGGGGAAAAAAGAGAGTATGGATAAAGCACTTTTGCTATTTATAGAAGTAGGGCAATTTTCTTGAGAGAAAGCACTTACATAATTGTACTATTTACTTTTTCCAAGGAGCCCAGTTTTGACTTGAAAGAATGACAGACTGTTCGGAGAGAGAGAGATGGGGAGAGGTTAAGGAGGGGGCCTAAGTAAACAATATCAGGAGTGAAAGGGGGGGAATATTACTACAGATCTTACAGATATTAAAATGATAATGAGGGAATATCATGAACAATTCTATGCCCCCAAATTTGATGACTTAGGAGAAATTGATAAACTCCTTCAAAGACACAAACTACAAAAACTCACTCAAGAAGAAATATGTAACTTGAATAGTCCTATATCTATTAAAGAAATCGAATTCACGCTGGGTGTGGGTCATGTGTTTATTGTCCCAGCTACTTGGGAGGCTGAGACAGGAGGATCACTTGAGCTCAGGAGTTTGAGGCGGCGGTGAACCTGTGGTCCTCTGGCCGTGCCGTGTAGCCTGGGCAACGGAGTGAGACCTGGTTTCAAAAATAAAATAAAATTGAGGCCGGGCGCGGTGGCTCAAGCCTGTAATCCCAGCACTTTGGGAGGCCGAGGCGGGTGGATCATGAGGTCAGGAGATCGAGACCATCCTGGCTAACACGATGAAACCCCGTCTCTACTAAAAAATACAAAAAAACTAGCCGGGCGAGGTGGCGGGCGCCTGTAGTCCCAGCTACTCCGGAGGCTGAGGCAGGAGAATGGCGTAAACCCGGGAGATGGAGCTTGCAGTGAGCTGAGATCCGGCCACTGCACTCCAGCCTGGGCGACAGAGCGAGACTCCGTCTCAAAAAATAAAATAAAATAAAATAAAATAAAATTGAATTTATAGCTTAGTGAATTGAATTTATAGTTAAAAATCTTCCAAAGGAAAGTTGAGTTTGAGATGGTTTCACCGGCCACTTCTACCAAATATTTAAGAATAATATCAATTCTGCATACTCTCATCCAGGAAATATTAGAAGACATACCTCTCAAATCATTTTATGAGGCTTGATATAAAACCAGATACAGATATTACAAGAAAAGAAAGCCACACCAGTATCCCTCATGAACATAGATTCAGAAGTCACAACAAAATATTAGTAAATCAAATCCAGCAACATATAGTATAAAAAGGATAATACATTGTGATCAATGAGGTTTATTCTGGGAATACAAGGCTGGTTCAAAATTTGAAAATCAGTCAGGATAATTTAGTCTATTAATAGACTAAGGAAAGCCATATGATCATCTCCTTAGATGGAGAGTAAGTGTTTGACAAATTCTGGTATACTTTCATGATCATTTTTACAGGCCAAGTGTGGTGGCTCATGCCTGTAATCCCATCACTTTGGGAGGCTGAGGCAGGAGTATCTCTTGAGCCTAGGAGATGGAGACCAGCCAGGGCAACCTGTCGAAACCCTGTCTCTACTAAAAATACAAAAAATTAGCCAGGCATGGTGGCATGCGCCTGTAGTCCCAGCTGTTCTGGAGGCTGAGGTGAAAAGATTGCTTGAGCCTGGGAGACAGAGGCTGCAGTGAGCCGAGGTCACACCACTGCACTCCAGCCTGGGCGACAGAGCGAGACTCCGTCTCAAAAAAAAAAAGTTT